>NW_024082119.1:89516-327456 GCF_003009895.1 Hyaena hyaena | reverse complement strand
CTCTCTCCTTTTCCCCCTCTCACTCCCCGTAGAGGGTAGAGGGGGGCCGCCTCCGATCCTGGAGTCTCCGATCCCGGCCCAATTTTATCGTCCCCAGTTCACACTCACGTTAGAAGGCTTTCTCCGTGGATTCTGCGTCCTTTTTTCCCCCAACCTCTCAGATTTTGTAAGGTTTCCAATGGCTTCAGATCTTTTCCGTGTGATGCATGGGTGCGAGTGCAAGTACGGAGCTCCTTACTTCTCCGCCATCTTGCCCCCTCTCTCGCCTGCTTAATATTCTAATATTCTCTCTCTCTCTCTCTCTTTCCTTCTACCACTTCTCCTCCACCCAAACTCTCTCCCTAAAATAAAAGAAAAATTAAATAAAATGATAAATTTCTTTCAAGTGTCTGTAATATAATTTACTAAGTGAGAATTTAATTATACATTAAATTCTAATATAGATATATAGGTTCATTTTTGAGTACTCTTCTTTCACTGTGGCCAGTAGCTTTTTATTATATTTTTCATCTAATTTTATCTAGTAAGGCCAGTGACCCATCTTTACTCATTTCTGTTTTGAGAAGGATTCCTTACTATTTTTCTTTCATATTTTTTCCAGTGAACTTTAGAATGATTTTATCATGTTCTGTGTTTTTAAGATTCTATAGGGATTTTACGTGGGGTTATATCTAATTCCTCGTCACTTGCTCAATGAATATATTTTGAACAAAAACAAATACCAGGCAGTATGTTAGATCCTTGTAAACAGCCACTACCCTTGTAACAAATACAATGAATAGAGAAGACTGACACTAATTTAATAATCATATAATTGTATAAAGCATTATAATTGTGCTATAAGTAAAAGTACAGAGTGCCAAGAGACTTTATAATAGGGACTTTATCTAGCCAGGGTGGTAGTGAAGGGTGAGGATGTATCTAAACATAATCTAAAAGATAAGTGGAAGTAAGCTGAGCAAAAGGAATATATATCCAATTAGATTTTGACAGACTGGGTAATCTTTCTTTTAGGAAATGGACAGAAATCCATTGTGTGTGGAGGAGAGAGTTAGGCTGATTAGTGGCAGCATGAAGCTTCAAAAGTCAGGTGTCAGGTCATTGCAGAGACTCAGAGTTTAAGGATTTTTGTCTTTATCCCAGAAGTTTCCACCAAAGTTTTTTTAAGGGGTGTGTGTGTGTGTGTGCCTGCAAGCACATTGGATGGGGGGGGGGGGGGGGGGGCGAGTGAAGTGACAATTTCAGATCAGTATTTCAAATCGACCATTCCAGCTCTTTGGGAAGGATGAATCAGAAAAAAACAACAATGGATACCTGAAAACCTATTGGAAGGCTACTGAAGGAGCCCAGGTGAGATATAATGATAATATGGACTAGCATAGTGGCAGGGGAGAGGGAGAGAAGTATATGGTTTTAAGAAACATTTATTTGGCTGTTGACTTAAAAAAAACAAAAGTACCAGTTATTTTACTCAAAATGAGTTTATATTACTGGAAATAGCCCAGGAATTGCAATTCGGAACCAGGAAACTATAGGGAACCATGAGCCATAGCAAGTCTGAAGAACAAAGGAAGAGGAAGCTGGGAGGGACTGTTTCACTGAATTTTCATTGGCTGTGCTGTTGCTAGGCAAAGAGAAATTCTTCTTTCCTCCTTGTAGGGTACATAAATTGCTTCTTTCCTGCTGGGAAATTCAAGATATGCTTCTTACAAGCGATAGTTTGTGAGAGCTCCCCCTTGAGGGCTTTCCAACTCTGTTATAAATTAGGCTTCCTTTATTTTCACAAGACAAAATTGAAAGTACTTAGCAATGCCAGAATTCTGGCTCGGTGAGGGAGAGAGGTGACGAGAACACTCCCAGCTTTCTGGCCTGACTAAATGTATGGATGAAGAGGCTATCATCTGAGATAGGGAACACAGAATATAAACCAGCTTTGAGATAGAAATATCATGAATTTTTTTTAAGATGCTGAGCTGCAAGTACCTCTGAAAAACAAATGAATATGATGAGTTAAACTTTTATGTATGCATTTCTCAAACTCCAAGGAGGGATTTGTGCTGTGTATATGCATTTTGGAGCTACTGACATATAGTAATTAAAACCGTGGACATGGATGGATAATGGCCAGTGATGACAGAGTATTGAGTGTGAAGGTAAAGAGAAAAAGACAGATCCTTGGGGAATGCCAACACTTAAATTTGGATAAAATGACGTAAAATGGGAAGAAATGCTGCTCTTGGGTAATCCGACGATTTTGATTAAAAAAAAAATCAGCTTACTGACATGCCTTGTGCTCCATTATAGGCTTTTTTGTTGTCATGTGGTATCATTGCCTTGGTTTACCATTGTTGGAACTCATCCCCCAAATTACCTTTTAAGAGATTATTCTTAGTCTTTCCTGAAATCTTCATAATTTCAAAGTAAAAATGTTACCTTAAGATGCTCTTTTTCATGGTAGGATGGGGACTCTGAGGTAGTTCTTTTTTTTAACTTTTATTTATTTTTGAGAGAGAGAAAAGAGAGAAAGAGAGCAAGAGAGAGGGAGACACAGAATCCAAAGCAGGCTCCAGGCTCTGAGCTGTCAGCACAGAGCCTTGTTTGGAGCCATTCTGAACTCACTAGTCGAGAATAATCCTTATGAGGTTAAGGCAGGTTTGCAAGGCTTCCTCCTGTCAGATGATGATTGCTATCTACCCCCACTCAATTGTTTTTGCTTGAACACCGACCCCCAAGTTACCTTGCTGATTGGTATTGGGAGTGATTTGTCCCCTTATTCTATTCCTAATATGCTGACTGCACCTTGTGAAGGAACTTACTATAGGAATTTCTTCTTTCGTGATTAAGGGAGCAAACATTTGTGTTTCCTGAAAATCCTGTTTTTTCTTATACTTCCCCTTAAGCAAACAGGCAATTGACCCCTGCTCACAAAGAACTAACTTTTGCCTTTGCTATGCTAAAAACATTGGCTGTATTTGAATGCTAAAGACACCTTCCTTTCCCATATGATAAGCATCTAAATCACCTACATCAATAACTATTGATAAAGGTTATGCATGAGTCTTCTACAAATCTATGTTCTGGTAAATTTTTACATATCAAGGAAATTTGTCATCAACGATTAATGTCTAAGGCAAATGCCACTTCTGTGCTGTTCCCCATACACTTAACCATAAATTAAACTGAGTGTCAGTCAGTGCAGAGATGCCTGCCTGATGATCAGAAAGAATCTCAGGGCTCTCTCACTCTCTCGCTGACACCGTCCATCCTTCAGGGATCATCCTGCAGGACTCCGGCAGAGCCTGATGTGGGGCTTGAACCCATGAACTGTGAGATCATGACTTGAGCCGAAGTCAGACACTTAACTGACTGAGCCAAAGGTAATTCTAATCAGTGTTCTTTTTCTCCCCAGATTTTTTTTTGCACCTGCTTTCTGCCATATACTGCCATTCTAGTGAGGAGGAATTTTGCCTATAATTTCTCTGAATCTCTTTTCAATTTGGAATAAAGTACATTCAACTTGGCCATAATTTGCCTCATTTTATGGGTTTGAGACTTTTTCAGCATTCTTTATGCTTCCTTTGCTATCTTTTTCATTTCTATTAATTTTCATTTGTATTTTTAATAAATTAATAATAAATGAATGTCACCATCCTCCCCAGCTGTAGATTATTTCACCTTTGACCATGTAGAGTTTGAAGTATCATTTAGGAAGGTAAAGAAGTCTATGGGTCTAGTGGGGCCTGTGGATCTAGAGCTCAAGGCATTTAAGGGCCTTCGGAATTGTCTGGGGCAAACTTTTATTCCTGAGCTCCAAATAAGAGCTAGTATTTCTATAGCTAGAGATTATTAGTGTTTCTGAATTAAGAGAATCACCACATATTTCCGGTTTATCTATCTGAACTTGTACAACCTGTATAGGTTGGACTTGAAGGAAGTTTTAATACAAACAAAACTCACAAATGTCTTTAGGTATATAAATATTCAAATGTAAGATGTAGAACTCAAATAATAACCCATTTGGGGAAAAACAAAGTTGTGAAATAAATATTGAAAATAAAACTCTGAAAACATTTAGGCTAAATTCATATGGGATATACTTTGAAACATACATTTTATTATCACAGTTCTTTCAACCATGAAAAACCAGTTGCATTTCTCTTTTTATCAGTAATACCACCTGAGAGTTTTAAGGGCATAGACAGCGATAATTAGTGTCGTGTTGCCTTTGTGGGTGATTTGAAATTGATTTTCATTTCTAAGCCAGTATATACAATGGAAGGTATTTGTTGTTTTACCCTGTAAACAAATGGCAAGAATACCACAACACTTTACTTTTCACTATTAGAAATAAAATGGACCTAATATGTTCAAAGGAATTTCACAAAACGAAAACCATTGACATGACAAAAGCGTGCATTTAATTTGATGCTTTGCAGAGATACATGACTAAAGTTGCGTGCATGGCTTGTCCTTTGGGATGGTCCCAGCTGTTTATTTTTAAAGAAAAAATAAAAATGGAGCCAACAAATGCAATTAAGGGGGGAAAAAACCTTGAGACACAAGGGGGCCTACATGTTCTGGTCTAAGAAACATGCAAGTATTACAAAACATTCCAGATACAGTATGACAGATGAACAATGAAAAGGCACTGGAACAATGCTCCTTCTTTCAGAAATGGGGAGTCTAACAGTATTTTTTTCACAAGTGGTATTGATGAAACCATCTTTATTTGTAAAGAATTTTATAAAAGGAATTTTAGCACCATCATTAGAGGAAAAATAATAATACATTTTAGCCCTGCCTATCTCCAGTCTTGGAATAATAACAGAAGCATAGCACCTTTTAGTATCTAAAATATAAACAAGAATAGTAAGTCCATCCCAGCTTCTAGAGATGAGGTAGCTCATGCTAAAAAATGTTGGGTCACTTTTCCTATGAGAGTTCAAAGGCCAAATGTTCTAATTCCAATCATCACATTTGAATAGAGTCAGCTCCACCACTTGAGTTTCTAAATCTTTTTCTTCATTATAGGCTTCCGGATGATGAGATTGTACATGTGGAAGACTCTCCACTTTGGGTCCTGGACATATGTTTATAAAGTTGTACGTGTAAATTATTTTTCATTCAATGTCTTCTTAAACAAGAAAGTGCAAATGTATTCAATGGTATACTCATGGTAACTTCTATCTATATTGATAGACTGAGTCAAGAGGGAAAAGTACTTTTAATCTGAATGAGAAGTCTGAACTCACTACCCTTTACAAAAATTTCAGATCACTTTGTTTTCCTGAAATTCAAATGAAAATGTATTATTTAAAAATCCCATTTAAGACAGTGAGAAACTGATGCGTATTTTTTCAAGTTCTCTTTGAAGAATCTCTACGGTAGTTACAGAATCTCAAGACATGAATGTGGGTTTCAATCACAAGGGTAAACATTTTGGCTTCATTTTTAATTGATAATCTGGGAATGAAAGGTTATAAAAGGGCACTACTTTGTATTTTTCAAACTACAGCCAAGTGAAATAAACATATATTGTGGTTTTACATACCCCACTCTTTAAGCTACCTGCCAGGAAGAAGAATTTTCTCATAAATACTTAGCAACTTTGTCATTACACTGAAATAAATTGAAGAAAACGGAGATTCATTTTATTCAATCAGTTTACTTTTTTAAAAGGTGGTCGTTGTCATTGGTCGTCTTAAACCTAAACTGTATTGAAAAATATTTTAAATCAATTAAAACTTGAGGATTGTAAGTAAAATAAATATTCTGAAGGATAAGGAGGCCAGGCACTTAAGACCATATATACAGTGCTGATGCAGGATCAGCCATTACTTCAAGAGTCTCAGGATTAGCTTCAAACAGTCAAGATTCTTGTGAATGGTGGTGGTCATTGATGGCGGGGGTGGTGCTCATTGTCGATGTACCTTGGCTTGCTTTATACAAAACAAACTGGCCCAATTTCTACGCCAAATTCTTGGTCTGTGCTGCCAACATCCACAGGGGCAAGATCTATGATGGGCAAGCGTGCCACATTCTGCGTTCTATATTCAAAGATGGTCTTGCCCACATTTCCATTTCGTTTCTGGAATTAAACAGTGCAAAAGGTTAATAGTATATACAAATTATTCCAAAGACGTTAGACATAAACTTCCAAGACAAATTTGATAATGTGAACACAGTGACTTTTAAAGCACTACTTAAAATTAAGAGCACTGCTAAAATCAAGTTGGTACTGGCATGGCTGCAGGCATTTCTTTCATGCTTTAAATTGAGGAAATCCCTTTTGTTCTTTTGCAGCTTCCAAAATGGTCACTAAAAACATAAACGGAAAGCCTTTTTGCTTTTCACAAATGAAATAATCCATCTTGAAATATTTTCCTTTTTTATATCTATATATGCAAATGGAGAGACATACAAATCAGTCAAAAATTCAAGGAATAGCTCAGATTGATTGTATATTTTAGAATCGAGGAATTTTAGGGGCGCCTGGGTGGCTTAGTCGGTTAAGCGTCCGACTTTCGCTTGGGTCATGATCTCGCCGTTAGTGGGCTCGAGCCCCGCGTCGGGCTCTGTGCTGACTGCCAGCTCAGAGCCTGGAGCCTGTTTCAGTCTGTGACTCCCTCTCTCTCTGACCCTCCCCTGCTCACGCTGTCTCTCTCTCTCTCCTAGAAATAAGTAAAACATTAAAAAAAAAAAAATTAAAAAAAAAAAAAAGAATCAAGGAATTTTAAGCATGAAACTGAGATGAAATCAAGTGACTTGCAGGAGAACCGAAGTGAGTTTGCAGAAGAGCTGGGTTGAATCCCAAGGATCCAGTCCTTTGTTAATTATTGTATTAAAACTTCTATGATGCTTCATGTACTAACACACATTCACGTTATCCTATAGAACAAGTATAAATGAAGCTACTATGCATAATTATAGACTGGGTAAAATTGCCCTCACATCTGCCAAGGCAGTATTTTTAACAAAAATAACTTTTTCCTCAACCAGATCAATATAGATTAAAAGTACTTACAGAGCAAGTATCATGAAGAACTATGTATCTGAATCTAACATTTCCCTCTGCTTTGATTTCCAAGTCATTTGACCCTTTGAGAACCACAGCTTTCTTGAGGTTCTTGGCTTGATCATCCATGTATCCTACACTGTTTTTACAGATGTAAGTAATGTTCTGGGAAGCTTCTTTTGATAAAAGGCGCAAGAAGGTCATTTGAGTAATGGCTGCATTAGGTGACCGATGGTCTCCATAAACAAACTAGAAAAACAAAAAGAATCTTTGTCATACGAAGGGTTTTAATAAGTGCCATGCATGCATGCGTGTGTGTGCGTGCGCACACGCGAGCCAGCGTGCATGTATGTTGCTTTCAGACATCAATTTTGAAGAGTATTACTTCTATTCTTTCATACAACATACTCTACCTATATATGAAAGATATTTTAAAAATTCTATAAATACTTACAAGGAAGAGCCTCTGTCCTTATTACCCCCAAACAAAAGGTAATGAAACCAATGATAATTATAACTCACTAGAGAAAGTATAAGTATTTTTTATCTGCTTCTCTATTTATGTAAAAAAATCTTGAATATTGCTTTTTATAAAGAAGTTATACTTGAGGATTGGTACAATCATGTATCAAAAATAACTCCCTGTTCTTATTGCGAATTATAATAATAATGGAGACTTAATTTTTTAAACCCACTGTTACATACTTATAGGAAATAGGAATTATAGGCTTTCTATTAGCTAACAAAAACAGATAATCAAAAATATCTTCCTACAGGCTCTTTTCTGCTTCTCTTCTATTTTGAGATTTATTTTCAATGCTCCTATCTGAGCCTTTTACATAGTATATTAACTAAATTACATTTCAATTGGGTATATTTAAAATTTAAATTTCCCTACCTATTAAATAATAGTAGATTCTAGTATATCCTGTTCACACCTATAATGTCTTATTATGTTTACTATAATGAGTTCTGAGGGAAGGTCAGAAGCAGAGTTGAGAAGAAAGTTTCAGAGTTAGGCTGCCATAAAGAGACCTAAAATGAAATATTCATATTACAATAGTAAGTGGCAAGGCTGGTTGAGAATCTGAATACAGGACCATGAAAGAAACATAAAGGAAAAATATTAATAAATTCACATGCAGTTGACCCTTGAATAACATGCAGCTCACTGCAGGGGGACACTTACACACAGAAATTTTTCAGCACCACAGTACAGTGCTGTACATGTATTTTCTCCTTCTCCTGAGTTATAGTTTCTTTTCTCTAGCTTACTTTATTGTAAGAATATAGTATGTAATACATATAACATGCAAAATATTTGTTGACCAACTGCTTATGTTATTGGTAGGTCTTCCAGTCAACAGTAGGCAATTACTTGTTAAGTTTTGGGGGGCTCAAATGTTATAGGCAAATTTCTGGCTGCACAGATTTTTGACTGATTTTTGTCCCTAACCCCTGTGTTGTTCAAGGTTCAACTGTAATTATAAAGACAGCTTAAGTTTAAATAACACTACAAAATTTACAAAGTGATTTAATTATTAAAAATACTATTATAGTGATTACCTAATATTTATTTATAGCTTATCATGTACCAGAGACAATATTAAGCTCTTTATATTCATACAGAGACTGAGATAAATATTATCACTTTCACTTTAAAATGGCAAAACTGGGGGCGCTTGGGTAGCTCAGTGGCTTAAGTGGCTGACTTCAGCTCAGGTCACGATCTCAGTTTGTGAGTCTGAGTCCTGCGTCAGGCCCTGCACTGACAGCTCAGAGTCTGGAGTCTGCTTTGGATTCTGTGTCTCCCTCTCTCTCTCTCCACCCTTCCCCAGCTTGTGCTCTCTCTCTCTCTCCTCTCTCTCTCTCTCTGCCTCAAAAGTAAATAAACATATAAATTAAATTAAATTAAAATGGCAAAAAGGGGACAACTGGTGGCTCGATGGGATGAGCAACCAAACCTTGATTTTGGCTCAAGTTATGATCTTATGGTTCATGGGATCGAGCCCTGTGTTGCGCTGTGAGCATGGAGGGATTCTTTCTCTCTCTCTTCCCCTCCCTTTTCATCCTCTCTCTCTCACACACAAAATAAATAAATAAAACTTAAAAAAATAAAATGGCAAAACTGAGGCTCCAAAAGGTTAAGCGACTTCCTGAGGTCACAACATTGGCAAGAGATGCAGGTACGTGTCACCAAGGTCTCTTGATGCTAAATATAATCCCTGTCTTGCAACTGCGGCAAGATCCCTTTAAATATACTCTACAATCAGTGTCACATGCGTTAAAGGAACCAATATTAAGAATAATTACTTTTCCGCATTCCATCAATGGGAAAATTATCATGCAAAATTTATGTTAATACAATTCATAGTAAAATTTGTTTATGCAATAATAAATTTGGTCAAAAATAATAGCATAACCTTAAATAAATAAAATGAAATAAATAATGAAAAGCAAAGAATTCAATTTTAAGTAAGCATATTAAATTACCTGAGATCCTCTATTCATATCAAGACCATACCAAACGGGCTTATGGTCAGAAGATCTGCTAGCCCACCAGGTTTTAAGAGGCACGCTGGATGGGTTGGCTGAAATGCACGTTTCTCCTGTGTCCATGTTGCAGTAGACTTTGATTGCATCTTCAGCAGATCCCTGGTTAGGATCAATCCAGTACTCACCTATTTTCCAAAATAAAAATATTTGCCAAGTAAAGAGAATTTCAAACATGATCATGAGTCTCTAGAAGAATTAACAGAGGGTTTGAAAATATGAATTCACTGATAAAGGACTCTTTTAAGAGAGAGTATCTCAGTTAAGAAAATAGTCTGCAGTTAAGGAAAAAGTAACTAACACATTGGAGTCCTTTCTGCACAGGGAAGCAGTGTTTGTGCTAAGGCAGTTTGCCAAATCATGTGCTTAAGGCTCAATGCACACATGGGAAGGAAATATCACAATCCTCGTTGTATAAATGAGAAAACTATACCAAAAGAGATAAGTCACCATAATTAAGTGGCTTTGCCAAAATGAATGTGTTCTCATGAAATTTACAAAGCCAATATTTGAAATCAAAATGTAATTGGAATGTAATAAAATAACATATTGTCAAAACTATGACTAAAGTAAGTAAATGAGTTGAACTTACAATTAGAATGCTGTAAATTATCTCTATAACTACATGAAAATGGATCATTAATAGAATATGTCCTCTTTTATGATACTTATCATCTTATCCTATAAAATTTCATGTCATTGACTGTCCCACCATAAAGCATAAATTCTGTGACATTTGCCATTTTACCTCTTGTGTCTGTCACTAAGTAGAGAGTCAATAAAATATTTTGGGATGCAGTGGAGAATCCAATGGGAAACAATGGACTTGGCTCAAATGGGTACATGGGTACTCACCGCTCTGCTTTGCAGAATGGCAAAGCTTTAGGTCATCACAGGTCCGGGCTGGATGCTTTTTAGAGCCATCAGGGCTGCGCATGGTTTCAATCTGACTACTGAGTGACTTCAGGGTAGCATGGACCCCTGGGTCAGTTTTGTTTTTGTCATCAGGGGCCGCCTGATCTTCAGTAAACTCTGGAAGTGGATCTGGCATGCTCTCATCGTAGTGACCCATGATATCCCCAAGAGCAGCTGTAAGGTGGCCAGGAGGGCCTGGGGGACCAGGTGGACCAGGCTCACCAGGAGGACCCTAATTTTTGGAAAAAATTGGAAATATAGTTAATATATTTTGGGGGGTTTTGTTTTTCAGCTGGACACAATGGCACTGATGCGACTTGGTGCATAGGGAGTTACGTGGAGATACTGCAGTTTGATGGCACTGACAGATCTATGACCTCATGACCTTTTAAAACTAGATGGCTCTGGCCTGGCAACCTATAACTTCCTAAGGATGAGAAATGATGCATAACCTTAATCAGACAACATATTTGTAAGCATCTGAGACCAATAAAAATCAAAGCGCAAAACATTTGCTCTTGATGACCCAATATATTTTGTGTTAAGAATGTCTAGATATGTACATTCATTTCCACACTCTTTGGGCAAAGCACAGCTAAAATGTTTAAAAGGATTTATGGACAGAAGCTGGAGGAGGAGATGCAGAAGAGTTGTGGGTGCTAGTTCTTCAAGGCCTCACATCTCTATCAAGGACACACCCACAAGAAACACCCACAGAAGAATTTTCCCCTGCTCCCAAATATGGGGGGAAGTATAGGCAGTCGTTTTATGTGTATTAATTGGTGTGTAGATAAAAATTCTCTGTACTAAACAAAACTGAAGGAAGTTGTCTTTAACCTTTTTATCAAAAATAAACAGCTCTCTTATTTTTTTTGCCAAACAAAAACTATTGGAATAATAGGGAAGTCACAGGGGCTTGGAAGTGGATCCTTGCTATCAATCCTTTCTGCGATTTCTCAAGGAAGAGCTCAGCTACTTGAGAGAAATGGCTGACAACTGGAAGAGATGCTGCATCTGTGTTTTCTGTCTGGAGCACAGTCTTGGCAGTCAGAGGGCTGGAGCTCTGAACTGACCATGCCACTGATCAAGTGCTCTGGCCAAGTTGCTTCACCCTTCAGTCCCAACCCTGCCTCATCCTCAACAGACTATTAAATCATTTTTGCCCCCATTAAAGTCATATCATGATTCTATGCATTCCTTTCTGCTAATGAAGGGAAGAAATTTTTTTTTCTATCAAGGACTGCTGAACCACAAGAGCCACATAAGTCAGAGGTATTCTAATTCTGTAGCTGTTCTCCATGCACAGAGAAATAAATAGGAAATATTCCTCTTGACCATAGGAAAATAAGGCTATTCCATCCATATAATAAATAATACATATTTAATTTAATGATAATACCATTAAAAGAAATAGATAGGAGTAAGAAGGGAAAGGGAAATAAGACCAGAGAGGAAGAAACACCAGAGAGGGACGCAAAACTCATATACATACATGCACACAAGTACACATGTGTGTGGCAGATATATGAGAATGCTTCCCAAATTCCTGATGTTTCCCAAGCTGATATTGTTGGAATTTTTTAATAAAAAGCTTTAATTTAAAAACTTTCTTTTTATTTTAATGTTTTATTTATTTTTGAGAGAGAGAGAGAGCGTGAGCCGGGGAGGGTCAGAGAGAGAGGGAGATACAGAATCTGAAACCGGATCCAGGTTCTGAGCTGTCAGCACAGAGACCGATGCGGGGCTCGAACCCACGAACCGTGAGATCGTGACCTGAGCCGAAGTCGGACGCTTAACCAACTGAGCCACCCAGGAGCCCCAATTTAAAACTTTTCTAAATGTCATTCTCAAAAGAGAAAAACTTTAATTTCATATTTTCCACTTTCTAACATTCATGAATGATTATTCATCAAATCTCACACTTAGTTATTTAAAGCAAAGCAACATTTCATAATTTTAATTATAATTGCTCCTTTCTCTCGTTGATGTCGCATGAAGTCAAGTCACATTCAGTACCCTGGACTCTAATTTTATATACACTAAATAACCTGGATTTAACTCTTCGGAGGAGTTACTTAGACAAGCTCTTGTGTGACTTTTAGGTTTGTTTTCAGAGTTCCTTAAATCTCTCGCTCATCATGCTGCACAGGCGATGGGAAGCAACAGCATCACCTGCATGCAACCCCCGTGATTACCTCAGGTCCTGCTTCTCCGACACTGCCCCGCACACCAGGAGGCCCGATAGGCCCAAGTGGCCCAGGGTTTCCTTCTTTACCTGAGGGACCAACTGGGCCTGGAGGACCCTGCCAGAAACAAAGACTATATTTTAGATTTATGAAGAAGACGTTTACAATGACCATCTAATCAAAGAACTATTTTCCTTACGAGCTGTCACAATGTTTTCGCATTCATATTCCTGATGACTAATCAATAGAGTTCTGGCTCTCTACTGTTCCCTGTTTCACCACACATGAACTCTCCATCATCCAAGCATGCCCAAAGCATTCAGCTTTGGTTTTAACCAAATTTCAGTTAAAAACCTGAATGGACTGGTTATCTACTTTTTTTTTGGAAGGATGCTGTTTCATCAAATCTCATGTATTGGAAAGTTAATTAGAAAATTTAATTAACTAGGACTAAGAAAATGACAGAAGTTAGAGGGATTGATATAAGTTAAATTTGCGGGCTTATTCCCCAGGATCTCCTCACATCCTAGTTATGTCAATACTACTCTTCTCAGTGTTATGTATGATTTGTATTTAGATAGGAGAAATTCTTTCCAATGATTTTTTGAAATAATTACATGTGTCAGCTGTCTTATGACATTAATGACCTATTGGAGGCAGCATTAACACTAATGTAGAATTTTTTAAAGCTTCAAATATTGGTTTCATTTAATGATTTGCTTCCAAATTAGCCTTATGCAAACTCATACTTTCTGAGAAAGTATCTCACTTACTTAGAGAAAGAAAAACATATCAAGCCTCAAAATCTGTTTCCACTTCATGATAAGTCCCATTATATGTTCTCAAAGAATATAGGTTTAATGGAAATTTCTATGAACACAGAGTAAGAAAATGAAGTTACAGATAAGTATATTCACACTAAGTACTTCATGGTTCCATGAAGTAATATGTGATATTTCAGAATATTTCTACTTAAAGGTGGTTGCTGAATGGCTTATCTCATATATTTGCTTCTAGCTGCAGAGGATCTGGGCCTAACTCCTGCTTCAATGCCATGAAAATGATACTCAGGACTTAGCACTTTGTTACCAAAAGCATTATTATTTACATCAGCAACTTATTAGGTTTTGTTACTTACTCTGGGGCCAAATGGTCCAGGAATTCCAGCACTGCCTTGTTCACCATTTGGACCCTAAGTAGGAAAAAGTAAGAAATGTTGCCAAAATATTTACACCTGCATTTTGCCATTGTCAGCTTTTAAAAATGTGGTCTCATTGACTTCAGCAGCATATACTAATTTCTAAAGTCTTCAATCTCTACAATGTCTATATGAGTTGACTAATACTAAACTGTAGGAGTAAGGGAACGTATATCCTTTGCTTTATTTCTTCCTGACAAAACTACAGCTGATATATGGCAAATGGGTAATTACATATTCATCAAGATATGCTTTGAAATGAAAATAAGATACAAAAGGTCCAACCATTTAATAGGCAAATATATATTTATGTCAAGATACCTGTGTATTTCCACATGGCAAGCAAATAATACTTCGAAAGATAACTTACAGGAGGTCCAGGAAGACCCTGTAGACCAGTGAATCCTCTGTGACCCTTCTGACCTCTGTCACCACGGTCTCCATGATCACCTTTGTCACCTCGAGGTCCTTGAGGTCCCTAGAAATAGGGTCACAGTGTGTATATTGCTTGTTAAGACTACAACTTACCACAATTTTAATTTTTACAATTGTATATACTACACTCTTGAATACTGTACAGCAATCCCTCCCTTATCTATGTGGGATAAGTTCCATGATCCATAGTGGATGCCCGAGCACTATACATACTATATTTTTTTTCCTATACGTACATACCTATGATAAAGTTTAATTTATAAATTAGGCATGAATTAAGAGATTAACAATAACTAATAATAAAACAACAATTACAATAATACACTATAATAAAAGTTATCTGAATGTGGTCTTTCTCTCTCTAAATATCTTATTGTACTCTACTAATCGTTCTTCCTGTGATGATGTGAGATGGATAAAATGCCTATGTGATGAGATGAGTGAGGTAAGTGACGTAGGCATTGTGACATAGTGTTAAACTGCTACCGACCTTCTGATGATATGTCAGGAGGATCATACTGCTTACTGACTGCAGTTAACCATGGGTAACAAACCCCACAGAGCACAATGCGGGAGGAGGGACTACTGTGTGAACTAACATAGTTAACTTACAGAATTAGACCTAGAAGCTTGTGTCTATTTTCTCCAAAAATGAAGGTGATCACTAAAAACATAAGATATATACTACTGTTTTCCTAAAGATTCAGTTTTTTAATGTTTACCCTGCATTACATGAAAATGATGCATTTTTAAAAAAAATTGTTTATTAATGTTTATTTTTTAGGGAGAGAGACAGAGTGCGAGCGAGGGTTGGGCAGTGAGAGAGGGAGACACAGAATCTGAAGCAGGCTCCAGGCTCTGAGCTGTCAGCACAGAGCCTGACATGGGGCTTGAACCCATGAGCCATGAGATCATGACCTGAGCCGAAGTTAGACGCTTAACCGACTGAGTCAATCACATGCCCCATAAAAATGATGCATTTTTAAGTTTGAGCTAACTTAGCTGAAACATTTTCCAAAGACTCTATTTCATATATTATGATGATATATTTATGTGAAAATATGCCACCATACATAGATTCTTTCAAATTAAAACATGAGTTATTATTCTCTTATATTACCTCTAAGAAAGGAATGTTTATTAAATTTGCACATGTAGATATGTTAACTGGATATGACAGCTGGGACTATATTAAGAAACTGGCCATATTTGAAAGTTGCTAAGAGAGTAGATCTTAAACACTCTCACCACAAGAAAAGAAAATTTGCAGCTATGTGAGATGACAAGTCCTATTTACACTGGTGTTGTGGCAATCATTTCACAATGTGTACCTACATCAGATCATTGTGCTGTGCCCTTTAATAATATTATAGGCCAATTATATCTCAAACTTGGGGGAACATACAAAATCGGCAAAGTCTTATTCAAGCAAGTGTTAGAAGAATATTATTATTAAGCCCCTCTTCTCTAAAGAAAACACAATGAGGGGCACCTGGGTGGCATAGTCAGTTAAGTGTCTGACTTTGGCTCAGGTCATGATCCCAGAGTTCGTGGGTTCGAGCCCTGCATCGGGTCCTGTGCTGACAGATCAGAGCCTGGAGCCTGCTTTGTATTCTGTCTCCTTCTCTCTTTGCCCCTTCCCCCGCTCATGCTTTGTCTGTCTGCCTGTCTATCTCTCAAAAATAAATAAACATTAAAAAAATTTTTTAAAAAAACACAATGAAATGCTTGTTATCCTTTTATCTGCAATATCTATACCCAAAACTATCAATCCAGATCCTGAGAAACTAAAGGAAAAGCAGTAATTCAACATCTTATTGTGGGATAAAAGCTATGCCTAGAGAAGAGGTGGGAATGAACAGATCAGTCTGATTAGTCTTGGGCTGCCCTTTTGGGTTTTTTTTCTTTTTTTTTTTTAAGTCTTAGGGAATAGAAGCAACTCCAGGGCTCCAGAGGTTCACAGTAAATGGCCTAGAGGCAAAGGGTCACCTACTATAGGGACAGCTTCTATTGTCTTTAGTTTTCCTAAAGAGAATTCAAACTCTTATCAGTCTGACTTCAGGGAATGGAAAATATCAAATAGACTGGCTCTCAGGTTAATTTTCTTCTGAATAGTTTCTTCCTCTTATTATTTTGGTTCTCTCTCATACTCCTTTTTTTTTTTTTTTAATTTGTACATCCTAATTGTCGAACAGTATGTGATTCTTTTTATAATAAAAATAAGACTAGATCTCAGTTACTTTTACATATTCTATATAACAACACAAATTTATATACTAAAAATCAGCCTGAATGTTTTCATGTTAGAGAAGTTCTTTTATTTTGGGGATGCCTTAAAATTTTATAACTGAAAATAAACTAAACCAGAAAGCACCTACTTAAATTATTAACTAAAAATAATTTAATCATGAAAAATAAACCACATTGTTTTTATAACTAGTTAGAAAATTGCTCACTTGACATGCCATGTAACTATGATATTTCCAATCAGGTTCAAATCAAAGCTCAGAAATATGAGTTAATAACAGATTATGAATTTGGGCTATAACTTTTCTTCATCGATATAGAGATTAATTTATATAATGAGTGTCAAAGGAACATAGCCTATCAGGCTTCTCATCAGACATGATTCATTCATGGTAAAACATTTATATAATGATTAACCTGGAGGCAACTGCAAATAGCAAAAAGATCAGAACATGGGCAGGGCAGTCTAGCTGAAATTAAAACATATTTGGCTAGCACTTTTCAAATTTACAAAGAGATTTCAAACCCATTTTTCTATGTGATTCTTAGAAATCTCTGAGAAAAGGGCACTATTATTCCTATTAATTGAGGAGAAAACTGTGACTCTAAAAGTCTTCACTGATCACTGAAAGAACTAACAGTGAAACTCAGAGGACATATGTTTACATTATAGAAACAAATATAAACTCCTGAGTATTAAATTTATATTTTTGTCCAAAGTTTGAAGAACTCACTAATTTCACTATGAATCTCAAATCGTGCTTTGTTGGCAGTATATTTTGTGTGAGATGTTTTTTACTTTTAAAGAAAAACAGAGAACTTACAAGTAAACCACGTTTTCCAGTTCGACCAGGTGGTCCTATAGGACCCCGAGAACCCTAGAAGAAATTTTCACAAAAATTGGTATGTAAAAAAATATGCGTATACTATATAGATATAGGATTCACAAATATGTAAGTTGTATATCTATGTGGATACTCTGATGGCTAATTGATTAAAATCAAGCTAATGTCCTTAGGTATAAGAATATGCTCACTACAACTCCAATGACACTTATTTAGTCAATTTTATTAATTGACTTCACTGAATGAAGATCACCTTAGTCGACTATGGTAGGACATTACTGGCTTAAATTTAACAAAATGCATACTTACCATATTTCCTATAAATCACAACATTTTTAGATAATGAAATTCAAAACATCAGAATTTT
The DNA here is from genome assembly GCF_003009895.1 of Hyaena hyaena. NCBI lineage: Eukaryota > Metazoa > Chordata > Mammalia > Carnivora > Hyaenidae > Hyaena > Hyaena hyaena. The sequence goes on along the minus strand of NW_024082119.1, from coordinate 309,695 downwards.
TGAAAATCTATTAGAAATCAAATGTTGTCCATTAAGATTTTAAGAACTGAGTCATCATTGACTGTTCATCATTCTTTGTTTAGAGTGCTTAGGCAAGTGCACAGGTGTGGTTATATGCAGGCATACATGTAGCTCCCTGTACGGCCTCCTGACGTTACAACTGTCAGTATGAAATTGACTCTCCTTACCGGATCTCCTCTTTGTCCTGCATCTCCTGGAGCACCGACAGGACCCGGGGTTCCGGGGGCGCCCTGAGAGCCCGGCAGACCTGCAGGCCCAGGGTCTCCACGATCACCCTGATGAGAAGAGCCATGGCATTACTCTTTTGATATTTATTCTTTTTTTTTAATTTTTTTTTTAGAATTTATTCAGTTTTGAGAGACGGAGAATGAGTGGGGGAAGGGGCAGAGAGAGAGGGAGACACAGAATCTGAAACAGGCTCTGAGCCATCAGCACAGAGCCTGATGTGGGGCTCGAACTCACAAACTGTGAGATCATGACCTGAGCTGAAGTCGGATGCTTAACCGACTGAGCCACCAGGCACCCCGATATTTATTCTAAAATAATGGCATTCTGTATGCTCATGCTATTCATGAAAATATATATATATACACCTCTTTTAAACCTCGTTTTTATTATTCAACTTATACTTCACTTAAATATTTTACTTGCATTGACTTGTTAATTCCAATTTCAGATTGCCTCCCTCTCTTCTTCCCCTCACTCTTACCCTCTTCCTCCCCCAGTCAAGACTGCTGGAGCATAGCAGGAGCGTCAGCTCCAGGATTTACATGTTTCTTACACCAGCAGTCTGCAAGTGTATCCATTCACTTGGAATAAACAGAGACTTTCCAGAGTGTGACGGCTGAGAAAATTTTAAGGAAACCGCTTTCTAGATTTTCAGCTCCGTAAGTGATATCTCAGAAAACTCATTGGAAGCATCCTTCCCTACTTCCTCTTTAATAATCACTCTTCTCCCATTTTATGAAAGAAAAAGCAGACATTCATATCTGTCTACAATCTTTTTATAAAGTAAACATCTCAAGGCACAAAACTAAAGACTTTTCCAGAATGCACAGTTCACTTGAGAATAAAGCAGAGAGGTATTTGGAAAGAAAGAGGATGTTGCTTATTTATCCAGATGACCCAACTATGACAAGGCTCCAAATCTTATCATCTCCTTAAGAAAGTCAGAGGTGAGATTATTGTTATACTAACATGTATTATCATAATTATTTGACTTGAAATATGGAGTCAGACCTATTTTGCTGACAGAAACTAAGTCTTATTGGACTGATTAGTTTGGCAGCCAGGATAAGCCTTGACCATTAGGTTAGAGAATGGACATATAATACTTTAAATAAGCTAAATTGGCAAATACAAGATTTTGAAAAAAATGTACTGAAAGGACATACACATTTAGAATTTACCAGGAATTACCTCCTTTGCAACTATTTATATTTAGAATTAAAATAAAAGTAATGGCAACTTAAACTGTGCATAGGGTTTCACAGAATATCAAGATTTTACCAAGGAATGCATCAGAAATATCTCTGATTACTGCATTGCACAATGTATACTGACCAAGGGAAAACCCAGGTGCTTTCTGGTAGATGAGGGGAGAAGCTTACTCCAAGAGTCCTCAAAGCTCCATACTCTAAACATGTTATTTAAAGCACAAATGTCCAGTGGAATAGGTACTGATCATATTTAACATCTTTGAAAACTGAGGTTCCAAAAATTTGTTCAAGACCTCATCCCAGGTGATTTAAGGAATCAAGATTCCAATTGAGGTCTATCTGACTTCAGAGCCCATTCTACTACATGACAAGCTCTCAGAATGAAAAGAGACATTGTGTCAGAACAGACTTTAGAGTAGGGACTGGAACTTCAAATAAAGTTGGGGATATTTTCAGTTCAGCAGTCAAGATTTCAAATACATCATAAGATATATAAATATTTAGAAAGCCACATGGTTTATTTCCTCATGGGGCATTCATGTTAGGAGATGAGTGGAGAAATTTAGATGTCACACAGCTCTATTTCTGCTTCCTACTTTTGGGAATGAGTTTGGATTTTATACTACTTTATCTGTATCCTCATCCAGAATCTTCATGTTGCACCAAATATGAAAGCAATTTGCTTTCCCATAGTTAATAAGAAGTGCCATCTCACTTTGCTGTGTATTCAAATCTCATTTCATTTACCAGATTTACCTAAATTATGACATTATAAAAAAAGTAGCTACTGTCAGAAAAATCAGGGCTGCCCCAGAGCTATGAAAAGAAGGGTAGATTTTATTCTTTAGTATTACAAAAATTTGAAAATTTACATCACTGCAGATTTTCTAATTAGTGAAAATGCCCTTACGCGTTCTCCAACAGCACCATCCCGTCCCGGAGTGCCATCATTACCAGCTGGACCCTATAAAGAATCATATTTGAAAAATGAGTTAGCTGAGTAATGCAAAAAAAAAAAACCCTCATTCCAACTGCCAGAAAAATTACAGTATGTTTTCCACTTCTCTTCTATAAACTATAAATTAGCACTTATGGAAAATTTAGTCAAAGAAAGTCTTATGCCATCTTTTCTATTACTTTGAATTGCTTGTAAAATTATTAACACATTCTTACTTTTTTGTGCCAATTTTAATACTGTCTTATTGAAGACACTGCATTTTCCACTTACACTACAGTGCTTATAAAGTGCAATGCTATTTCCTTCCCCTGTGCACATATTCCATATTCAAGCATTAAGAAGGCCTTGTTATTTACCATGGCAGCTCAACTTTAAAAGTACCATGGAATTTGCTACAAATTTGGGTCCTTCAATGTTTTGTGTGGAACAATACTAAATCTATGCTCAGGTTGACTTAATCCTCGTCTTCAATAGTGGGCTTGGGGGGGCGGTGCCGGATGGAGGAGTCCCACCAGCAGGAACAACCCACCCCCCCTTCAGACACGCCTCCTGCACCTAATCTAAATTATTCATATCTATTTTTTATTTTAAAACAGTGGGAGAGGGGATCCTCAAATCCTTTGAAATACATAGGCAACAATTATATTCTTGCTATTTTATGTTTTGTCTGTATTACCAATGAATGGTTTTCCTCATGTCATATCTCAAGTTTAACCAAACAATATCCTTAGAGTTTTAAAATAACACAACCAAGTTATTTAATATCTTGGTGAAATATATGTTCTTTATGTTTTTTTTTCAGAACTCTGTTTTCATCATTTGACCAAAATCTGCTCTGAAAGGCATTGATTGTTTCAAGACAATGTGACACTGCCCAGGGATGGACTCACAAAAGCCCTGTTACAGAGGGGACCCCAACCTGTAACTTCTCAAATCACCTTTCAAGAGTTGATTCCCTCTCAAATGACACTTAGGGATCAGGGCACGCATCACGTCACTTTAGAGTGATATTTAAATAAAATGATCTTACTTTCTCTTTTTGTAAGCTGCAATAGTTATGTTAATCCTATCACCACAGAACTTGGCATATGTGTCAAATATGCCATTATGGAATGGAATAACAAGAAAAAAGATTAATGAACATGTCCTTCCCCCTTCAAAACAATTTGGCAACAACCTAAATCAACTAAAATACTGGGCTCCAGACTGGATGAAGGTCAGTGCAAAGGTACCAGTCTTATTACCTTCCCTTTTTGTCACCATTTAGTTTACTCTCCTGGGAAATAAAGGACATCAAATAACATCACTAAGAAACTTCCTTTGGGTGTCATGTGCAATCAGTTTCTAAATTTCTAAACTGATTTCTAAAACACACAAGCAAATAAACAAATAAACAAACAACACCGTCCCCATGACAGCCAGACAAGGAGAGGAGAGTTATGTTCACTGCAGCACTCACTTCCGGTCCAGGTTCCCCTACGGGACCATTTGAGCCTGGGGGGCCCACAGGTCCAGGTGGACCTTTATCTCCGGGTGCACCAGTAGGTCCTACTTTTCCTGGTGTGCCCTGAAATAAAAGCATACACATGTCAATGGCTTCTGAAGAAATGTAAGAAAGCCTGTGGTTTTCCAAATGGCACCCCGGTCCCTCCCTCTACAGAAATGAATTCATTATCCCACAATATCCACGTCACTACAGTTCCTCCTTAGAGGCATGCTCACTTAGCATCATGGTCATTCTGCCATATCACAGGGACTAAAAAGCATCCTTTGCCATCAGTTCGGGTGTGTGTTTTGGGTTCTAATCCCACGTGTTATGTAGTCAACTCTGGGGGCTCTAAAGGAATCTGTGTTACTGATAAGACATGCTCATCCACATTCACTTCCACTTTGTCTACTCACTTTATTTCTGAATCCTGGCACTTTGGTCTCACTCTGGGGAGATTTCACTTCCTGGTCTGCCTCATCTCCTTTTTTTTTGTTTTTTGTGTGTGTGTTTGTTTTTTGAGAGAGAGAATACAAGCTGGGGAGGGGAATAAGGAGAGGGAGAAAGAGACTTAAGCAGGCTCCATGCACAGCATAGAGGCTGATGCGGTGCTCAATCTCACAACCCTGAGATCGTGATCTGAGCCATAATCAAAACTCAGGCACTGGGGCACCTGGGTGGCTCAGTCGGTTGGGTGTCTGACTTCGTCTCAGGTCACGATCTCACGGTTCATGGGTTCCAGACCTGCACCGGGCTCTGTGCTGACAACTCAGAGCCTGGAACCTGTTTCGGATTCTGTGTCTCCCTCTCTCTTGGCCCCTCCCCCACTCATGCTGTGTTTCTCCCTGTCTCAATAATAATAAACATTAAAAAAATTTTTTTAATTAAAAAAAGAAGCAAAATGCAGATTGCACATGGTTTGTGGTAGCTGGATAGTGATTAAAAAAAAAAGTCAGGCAACTTTTGTTTTTTTTGAGAGACAGAGAGAGTACATGTGTACATGGGTAGGGGGGTGGACAAAGAGAGAGAGGGAGAGACAGAATCCCAAACAGGCTCCCTACTGTCAGCTCAGAGCCCATCATGGGCTCCAGTCTCACAAACTTTGAGATCATGACCAAGATGAAATCAAGAATCAGAAGCTTAACTGACTAAGCCCCCAGGCACTCCTCCTTGTCTCACTGCTGAAACAATAAGATATCCCCGAACTCCTGGTTTGCTGGATTCAGATCTCTATTCACATTCCCCCAGTTCTAAGGTCCCAGCAGTATATCTCTCTGTCTACATTCCGTATAAAAACATCATTTCTTTTCCACAAGCATGTACACTTTTTTTTTATTTACAAATAGTTTATTGTCAAATTAGTTTCCACATAACACCCAATGCTCATCCCCACAAGTGCCCTCCTCCATGCCCATCCCTCCTCCCCCCCACATCCATCAGTCCTCAGTTTTTGTCAGCATTCAAGAGTCTCTCATGGTTTGCCTCTCTCCCTTTCCCCCACCATTTCCCCCCTTCTTCTCCCCCTCGTTCCTCCGTCAAGTTCCTCCTAATCCTCCTATATGTGCAAACATATGATATTTGTCCTTCTCTGCCTGCCTGACTTATTTCGCTCAGCATAACCCCCTCAAGGTCCATCCACGTTGCTACACATGGCCAGATTTCATTGTTTCTCATTGCCATGTAGTATTCCATGGTATAGATAAACCACATCTTCTTGATCCATTCGTCCGTTGATGGACACTTAGGCTCTTTCCATGTTTTAGCTATTGTGGAGAGTGCTGCTGCATGTAAACTTTCAGCAGTAAAATCTAGTCTCTTCAAAGCTAACAGTAGTCAAACTTTTATCCACATCCCAGGGAATATGCAGTTCTTAGCACCCTCCAGGGAAAGGAGATTACTTTCGGAGTCCATCTTTATAGCTCACCCCACTTTCACCTCCAATATTACTTTAGCTCAACTACTCTTCCCTTTGATGATTTATGAAAACTTACCCTCTGAACTGGGAAGTATGAATGTTTTTGTCAGTCATGTTTATTTAAAAAGAGGCTACTACTCACCAGAGGAGATTATCCCCCTTCTTTAGCTCTGTGGATATTTTTAATCTTTGAAGAAAGATTTAGAGTCACCAAAAATCCAGATCCTTATTTGTCTACTTCTCTGGTCCCAGGGTTAAATAAATATATTTTTCAAAATTGTTGTAAGGTACTTAAGTAAAGAATTTGACATTCCAAGTCAAAGGTTTTTAAGATAGTCAGAATTTGTGTCTACAAAAGACTTTAAATATATTAAGCACACACACACAGATAAATTCTCTCCTCACAGATTATATTGTAGATGAAATATTGACCAACATGACCACTCACCGCTGGGCCCGGCAGGCCAGGCATGCCTCGCTCTCCACGCTGCCCTGGCATGCCAACAATCCCTCTTTGCCCAGTAGTTCCCGCTGGACCAGGGGGGCCGTCTGGACCCTAATTTTGAGGATAAATTATAATTAGAAATTCTCTGGGGTAAAACTATAAGGAAGCACTTCATAATAGATCACGGCTTTATAAATTGTTCAGTATAAGAAAAAATTCTCTGTTTCATGAAACCATACCATATATGTCTAGTTTCTAATTTATGCTCTACACAGAGCTTCTAAGATTGTTTCAAGGTGAAAACAGCCCATTAGTTGCAAAGAAACATGAAGAGTGAAGTGGATATTGATTGATGGAATAAAAGAAGTGACTATTCAGGCAAATATTTTTCCTTTTTTTAAAAGGATAAAGGAAAATTTAAGATTAAAATAAATAATGACCTATCTAAACACATTAGTGTTGAGACATATAGATATTAAATAAAATAATGTACTTTTTAAAAGTTTATTTATTTTTGAGAGAGAGAGAGAGAGAAAATGTGGGGGAGGGACAGAGAGAGAGGGAGAATGACAGAATCCCAAGCAGGCTCTACATTGCCACCCCAGAGCCCTATGCGAGGCTCGAACTCACAAACCAGAAGATCATGACCTGAGCAGAAATCAAGAGTCAGATGCTTAACCGACTGAGCCACCAAAGAGCCCCTAAAATAATGTACTTGTTAAAAATTTACTTTATCGAGCTCTGATATTTAACAAAGAATGTTTTCTTGTTTTGTTTTTGAACACCACATCCATTGCTGTTATATTTTATACTTACACTTTTTTTTCTAGAGCTAAGAATTGTAAATTAAAAACATGTAGAGCATAAGGATTTATGATAGGACCCAGGTTAATGTATAAACAGCTTCTGAGTGGCAGTGACTATTATGGATTTCTATTGTAAATATCTCTATTAGAGGTGGCCTCGAACAAAGATGCAAAACTTACAGGTTGCCCATCTTCTCCTGGGTCCCCTTTGTCTCCTGGGCCACCAGGGGGACCAGCTGGTCCTCGATCTCCCACTCGCCCATGAGAGCCGGGGTCTCCACGAAGACCTGGGGGTCCCTCCTTCCCGGGTTCCCCTAAGGGCCCGGCAGGTCCTGGAGCTCCCTAGTATAAGACAGAAAGAAACCCAGGAGGACAAAGTGGATTTGTATCCACCTCACATTAGAGGATTTGATACAAAGTGCTCTCGGGTCCATTTTTCCTGTTAGATAATCAGTCATCCAGTGGATTTAAACAAAATTAAACCAAACACAGCTGCAGATGCATTTCCCAGGAGGAAATCTAAGTTATTTGCAGACAATTACCTTTGAGTCAATACCAAAAGTGTGCTGAAATTCACTTGAATTTTCAAACTTCTTAAGGCTCTGCTCCACTAATGAATATATAACATTTAATTCTATCTGGCCTAAGCTTACAATGAAAGAGTATAATTTATTGAACTAAATTTCAGAGATATCTCCTAACTTAAGGAAATGATTATTAGCACACCATACTGTTAGTATTTAATACCCAAATGGAATAATGGTGCTAAAAAGGACTTTTAAATGAGCTCCCCCAAGAAATACTGGGTGATTAAAGATGGATTTACTTTGACAAGATACCAGTTTGTATGAATTCTTAGGATAAGGGTTCTTTGCATGGGTTAATCATTAAGAGATTAAGTAAAAATATAAAAAATAAAAAATAACATATATATGTTATACATATATATGTATACATTATATAATGTGTACATATATGTGTTTGTATTATCGTGTGTGTGTGAGTGTGTGTGTGTGTGTGTGAGAGAGATGACTTCACTACTAATGACCTGAATCACTGAAGTGACTTACAGGAGGGCCTGGAGGTCCAACTCTGCCGGCAGAACCAGGAAACCCTGTAGCACCCTAGGAATACAATATCATATAAGAAATTTTAAAATAACTATTAATTACATATCCTTTCTGAGATCTCTTTTCACAGGGATACTTAGGCCTTTAGATTCCCTTTCTTGTTGCAAACAATGCATTTATGCTTGCATCCTACACAAGAATGGATCTGAATTAATTGGTTGGAAGAATGCTATTTGTCTCTTTCCACTTTCCATTTATCTTGAACATACACAAGTGTGTTCAAGACTAGAACTAGAATCACATTAATATTTTGCATCACAGAGCTCTATAAAGGAATTCCTCGTCATTCATTACCTCTTCAATAGGTGATAAATAAATTTACGTTACTTATGAGGTGGTTGGGTCTCCAAAATCATAAAACTAAGTGTAACCCAGATCTCCATTTAAGTGCCCTTTCCGATACAGATTGTTATCCAAGTAAAAATTTGTTGTTACAGCTTCAGATGAGCTTTAACATGGCCACTGAGTGCCAGCTCTCTGTGACTAGTTGCGTGTAGTTCCCAGAGCTTCAAAGCAACTTACAGGTGGACCCTGAGTTCCTCGACCGCCTTTCAGTCCAGGAACACCATTGGGACCCTATATAGAAAGACCGAAACAAAAGACTGTTATAGTAAAGCAAAATGGGATAAACACAAAGTCTAAGCATTGGGGACTTTACTCAAGTTTTTTGTTTTTTGTTTTTTTTTAACTTACATGCGGGCCTGGGGATCCTGCCAGACCTTGTGGTCCAGGTGAGCCGGCATCTCCCTTCTGCCCTGGCTCTCCAGGTTCACCTTTTACTCCAGGCTGCCCATCAGGACCCTACACCAGTTGTATGAACAATTGATTATAACAGTTACAGACAAGTTATTTCACAGTAATTATTACTCACATATCATTTAACCTTACACTGTAAAATGGTGCTTTGTGATCAGTTTTTAAGCACAGAAGGAAAAATGCCCTAATGGATCCTCAAAGGCAGTCTGAAAAAATAAGTTATCCCACCACATTTTTATCAAACCAAATAAGCACAGAATTTTAAATAGTGCATTTTAGTGCCAGTCATGAAAAAACTGTATTGAAAATGAGAATATTGTCTACGGCTGTACCACCCTGAAATGTGTCCAATCTCGTCTGATCTTGGAAAATGAGAATATTGCCCAGAAACCTGCAAACTTTCCAGAATCTTTAATATACCTTCAGTACATATCACAATGATGACTAATTAAATCTATTGCTATAGCAAGAGGGGTGTCCACTGTAAATTGAAGATATTTGAAGATTATACCTGAGGTCCAGCAAAACCAACAGCCCCAGTTGGGCCATTTTCACCACGAGACCCCTAGGATAAGACAAAGATTACTGTAGCTTTCACACATTATTCTAAATGAGAACAGTATTCAAAAATACAATGACATAAACTTGTAGGATCTTGAAATATATATATAGATGAATTAGACATATTTCTTAAGGAAGGCTTTCAAGGGTGAGATAGACATAAGAGCCAGACAACAAAATTCTTAATGTCTGGAGTACCCAAAAAGCTTAATTATTTAGTAAATGAACTGCTTACCGAGATTTAACAGACTGCATAGAAATTAGACTGGGTAAGTTTCTGAGTCTTGTGTAAACACTGAAAACTAGGAAGTTCCAAGTAGCCTGGCCCAACAAGCATGACTTTATATAAACATCAATACAAAATGATGAATCGTTTTCCTGCTTAATCCCATTCTAAAGAACATCAAAGTACCATCACTTACCGGGTTGCCTCGGGAGCCGGGAGGCCCAACCAAACCTCGAGGGCCAGGTTCACCCTAGAAAGCAGATGTTAGATGGTTATTGTCCAAAGCATCTGGAGGAAGTTGAACTCTGTGTGTGGGGTAGACAGTGGGGGAGAACTCTGAGATGGTCTGGCCCAACTACTACATATTATGAAAGAGAAAACATTTTGAGAAAGAGCTATCATCCAGACTCCGTGACTCTGAGTTCACAAAATATCAATTTACGACACTACCTTTTCTCCAGTGGGACCTGCAGGACCTGGGGGACCCAAGGGACCCGGAAGACCCTGTCAATGAAGAGAACATAGGCAAACTGAGGAAAAGAATGCATGGCATTCCCAACGATTATGCAAACCTTCAAAGAAGGAACTGTTTTGTGATAGCTTAGCTGCTTTTGCAAAACATTCTCTATAATAAGTGATATAATCTGTATATTTTTAAGATTTTTCTATTCACTCTAAAACAACTTCCAGAATCTTCTCCACAAAATGTTTTAATCTCTTTCATCCACACATAATACCGTTTTCAAACATTGGCTCTAAATTAATGTTATTTTTCACAATGTTTCTACGTTTCTTAGCCTATTTAATTTTGAAATTTGAGAATAGATAAAAAAAAATTTCCTTCTTTTGTATAGGATATTATATTCTTAAATTATACAGACAAAATATCACTCTATTTTATTTTTTTAGGGGAAAATGTGATAAAGCATTGAGCTTTCTCCATTCTCCTAAGATCATAAGGAGTGTGATGACCCAGTCACACTGAGGCTGAGGATCTTTATGCTCAGAGCCTAGGGTGCTATCGCATGGGGGTTCAAACCAAGTCTTCTTGATACGTGGTTGCAATCTTTAAACTGCTTGACTATATCAGAGGCTTTTTTAAAACGGCTTTTCTATTTGATATCTGTGTATTGCCTCTTCATATGCAGCCCAAACCTTTTGTCATTTATTCTTGTATGTATTACTTATTTAAAAAAATTTTTTTTAATGTTTTATTTATTTCTCAGAGAGAGAGAGAGAGATAGCATGAGCAGGGGAGGGTCAGAGAGAGAGGGAGACACAGAATCTGAAGCAGGCTCTAGGCTCTGAGCTGGCTGTCAGCACAGAGCCCGATGCGGGGCTCGAACCCACGAACCAGAGATCTTGACCTGAGCCAAAGTTGGAGGCTTAATCGACTGAGCCACCCAGGTGCCCCATATGTATTAAACAAAACAAAAAAATGACTTCTTATTTTTATATTCTTGTAAGAACATAGGAACACTGTAATCATATGTTCTCTAAATCTCTAATGGAACAATAATCTTTCAAATGTCCCTAATCTATTTCCTTAAAGAATTGGATTAAATATAAAGATCATTTCATTAAATTCACATTTTTTCATGCAGAGAAAACATTTAGTCATTTCTCCCTTTACTATGAGATTACAAAAAATTGGTCTGCTCTGCTTCCTTCCTAAAGCAATGTATTGTTGTTACTGAAAAGAAAGCAGTCATTGCAAAAGTCCTGTTCCTATCACACTGCATTTTCAAAGTTAGTTCAGAGAAACAATAGATACATCTTTCAGATTTCACCTTAAAATAAACTGTCAATGCAACAGGCCTTCAAACTCCCCTGCTCTACTTTACTACACACTACAGGCCATCTATGACATAAAATACAAACAATATGCCAGGTTTACTTAGATTATTTTTGTAATATGAAATCAAACATCAGAGTTACCTAAAAGAGAAGACACATCTCGTGTTCATAGTTTGCTAAATATAGTTTGTCACACTTAAGTAGATTTTTAGAAAAAGAAAAAAGGGATAATTACCGCTAAGCCTAAAACTTGTCTGTATTTTACTATTTTTTTAATTAAAAGCTAATATAATCAATGTATAAACAGTGGCTTCATGTGCAGCATCAATATGTTAATGATGGTTTGATGGGAGCTCTTTCTTTATTACACAACTGCTCTTGCCAGGGCACAGCTTGACAACTCACAGCAAGCCATGTCATGGTGAAACAGAAATTGCTCATCAAATATCAGGAGTTATTCCAGGGACTGTTGGATGCCTGAGCAACTACCTCTATCTTACATGAGATAATCATTTTATTAATGTCTAAAAAATTATTTTCAGTCTGTCCTGAGAATTGCAAATGCATTCTATTTTTGAGGAGCTAAAGCTTGTTAAAGGTCAGTTTCTGACATGACATTAAACAGTGGCTCAATGTCAACCATCTTTCTTTACATTTTGCTTCTTCATCCTCTTTATTGATGAAAGTATTAACTCATTGCGCAATAATTTTCTCATCTTTAATATCCAGTATATTGGGAACGATTTATCTCCACTTGGCTGTTCTGCAAAACTCTAAGTGCTTGCCCTGCAATGAGGTTTAGAGCAGCTCATTAGATCAACACTTTAACAAAAATAAACACTGCATATGAAATAAAAAGATGACAGAAAAAGATAAAGAGGGCCCCACTGCTTAAAGCACTGATCTCATATGCAGAGTAAAATGTGTTTTATTTCATTCCCTCAACAATGACTGCTTTTTGGCTTGCTCTAGTTCAAAGTAAGCAAAATGAGTGTCCATGATTTTTCAACATCAAATCTCAAAATTCATCATTTTCCAAATTCTGACCATTATGGAAACACAATGAACTTTATTTTGGAAAGTTCAGGCAAATTCATGTAATAATGATAATATTGATTCCTAGCTTAGCTGGGAAAGGAGTGATTTCACTTACTCTTGCGCCATCATTTCCAGCTGTTCCTTCAGCACCTTTCTCTCCTATGCCACCCTGGGAAAACACACAAAACACCATTTATTCATTTAATTGTCTTTTTTTCTCTCATTTGCATGGATGCTTCATGAGGGCAGGGGCTTATCTCTCTTGTCCATAGCTATATCCCCTTGGCATTCTGCATTTTTCTCAATAAATATAGAAAGAGAAAGAAAGAAAGAAAGAAAGAAAGAAAGAAAGAAAGAAAGAAAGAAAGAAAGAAAAAGGTAGGAAGGAAGGAAGGAAGGAAGGAAAGAGGAAGGAAGGGGGGAAGGCAGGCAGACTGATTAACTTGTGACTCAGGATGGTAGAAGTAAAATTACTTCCTGCCCAGGAAGTAATTTTTAGTAGAAATGTAGAAAGTCTAAATGAATGGACTAAAAAAACCAGACTTACTCTGTCACCCTTGGGGCCTGGAGTCCCTGCGATTCCTCTTTCTCCTGGCATACCTTGAAGACCAGGTGGGCCTGTATCTCCAGGGGTCCCAGATGGTCCTGGACTGCCCTAAATGAGCCAATGATAAGTGACTTCACCAATAATATTAAAATTCAGCCACATTAAATTTCTCTTCTGGTAGGTCAAAAATGGTTGAATATCAGCAATTTCGTATGGTTCAACTTAGGCCTTACATTTTTCATTTGTGAAAATTGTCTCTGAGGTGATATTTTGAAATGGAAAAAAAAAAAAAGATTTTGCCTTTTTGATTTTTGGTTTCTATTTCAACTTTTTTCTTTGGGGAAATTAAGCATCAGTCAAATAAAAATGATGGTTGCCTTTCTCTTTCTTTTTCTGACAACATCATGGGGATCCTAATAAAGGGGGAAGACATTACATTTAAAGAGTATTTCACTCTCTCTCAAATGAACCCATGATACTAAGCATTTTTACAAGCTAATTAAGTGATTAAATTGAAGTGAATCCTATGTAATCACTCTGGATGTTGAAGATGAAAAAGGATCCAATGTTATAGGATCATGAAAAATTCTACTTTAATTGTTTACGCTGAAATCGTCCACCTTATCTTCTACCAATCTTAACGCGGCACCCAAATGAAATGGTACTGATTTTTGCCTTATGATGTATTCTACTTTCATATTTAAACTATGACATCCTTTCATATGATTAGTAAGCAGAACTGTGGAACCTGATACAGAAAACAATGGAACACATAATGAGGAATACCTCTTAATAAATTATGCAATTTTCTATTTATTGCTTCTGCTTATTAATGGAAGTCACTAGTTAAAATTACATAAACAATTATTAGGAATGGATTTCTAGAAGAGAATGTATTACCATGTGCATTAGACCATAATTTCCATCACAGAAATGAAGCTTATTTTTAACTGGCTCTTTAGCACCAAGGAAAAAGCCTAGGACATGTTCACTGAATATTTGTTGAAGAAGAAAATCATATAATCGAGTTATCTTGAAATCACAAGAGAAATACATTCTAGTTCTGTCATGTGTTTACTGAGCAGTAATCTTGGGACATTTGGAAGAGCCAAGCTCATGGCCATACTTACTTTGGGGCCATCAGGGCCATGTCCTCCAGCCATTCCCTTCTCGCCAGGGAGTCCGGTTATTCCTGGTTCTCCTCTTTCCCCTGGATTTCCGCGTTCTCCCTAGTGCAACATTGGGATGTCAGACAATCTTAGCAACTGATCTGAAAGTGGGTTAAAAAGGTTTCTGGAAATCTGCAAAACTGCTTCTACTAGAAAAAAAATTGAGAAATGAACAACTGTTAAGACTCAATTTTCTATTAAAGATTTTTTTAAATGTATATTTATTTTTTAGAGAGAGAGGCCAAACACAAGTAGAGGAGGAGCAGAAAGAGTGGGAAACAGAATTCAAAGCAGGCTCCATGCTCAGCTGTCAGCACAGAGCCTGATGGTGGGGCTGTAGCTTACAAATCTCGAGATCATGATCTAAGCCAAAGTCAGATGCTTAGCTGACTGAGCCACCCAGGAGTCCTGGGGCTCAATTTTCTAATTTAGTGTTAAGAAATGAACTTGGATTAAGGATGTGGTAGTTTCACAGCACAAGATTTTCTCATAAGATGGATTTTCATCAAGTTAAAGAATGTGCATGTTTAAAATAAAGCCCAGTTTATTATGCAAGATGCTTTTTAAAACTGAAGCCAATGGAAACAAAGTTAGTGATGAAAGAGAAAATACTTACTCTAGGTCCTAATGGGCCAACTGCTCCGGGATCTCCAGGAACACCCTAGAAGATATAATTTTAAAAACTGGAAGAATTGCTTTGAGCTAAATTTTAGTTATTTATTAGAAACCTTTCCATATCACATGCCTAATTTCTTTTAATGTAATATTAGAAGTTTTGAATAAGCCCATACATTAAATGGAAATATTTTTCCAGAAAAAAATGTTTATTATACTTGAACGTTTGATTTTGGGCAATGAAACATGCAAAATATTGTCTCATAAATATGGTGCATTGGTTTTTTTAGAGACAACAAATATATGGTAATTTTATTTCCTAACGAGAAAAAATATTAACTGATGAAACTGAAATAAAAAGTAATGAAAAGGCTGATCTTTTAAACAGAACCAATTCAACTTAGTAAATAATTTTTGACCATACACTATGGACAATGTGCTGGGAACTGTGGGTTCAAACTAGTGCAGTCATGATGTATTATAAGTTTCAGTTTGTTCTAAACTAAAGGAAAGTTTATTAAGATGTTCAAAACTTCTCTCTTTGATTGAAAATAATAGCTAACGACAAGAAAAGGTGTTGTGTAGAAAATCGTGGTCGCCAAAGACTTAGAAACTGGGCTGGTTCTGAATGAAGTTTCAAGAATAATTTAATCAAATTATTTTTCTTTCATTTTACTTTTTATGTATGCTAATGGGTGATATATGGTTTAAAAGAAAATCTAAGCATAACCAAATCTGAGAGTTCCTTCAATAATATTTTATCTCATAAGAAAACATTACTGTAGCTTCATCAGCATTATGTGGTGTTTTTTAGTGATATGTAATTAATGCTACATCTTGCAATTACTAAATATAATATGGCTTACAATTTTGTGGTAGATAGTGCACTATTCATACTGTCTTGATTTACATCATAACACCCTGCAATATTTTGAATAGAGTATATTTTTGGCAAAGTAGCATATTTCTGATAGTTTGGATAATGACAAATATCTATGGTCACTAAAACTCTTACCATCTATGTTTACAAAATCACAAATGTTAATCTCAATATACTCCATTATGTTTGCTTCCATCATAATCCTCCTTCATGAGAAATTTTCATTTGTCTGCTGGAACAGTTCTCTTGGGCCTATAGATTTGTCTTAACTTTAGAGGCATCACTGTCCATCTTCCATCCCCAACCCAGGACCATGCCAGGCAAAATGAAACATGAAGAAGTGTAAGCTGTCCTTGGGCAGTAACTTCACATCCTCTGAAATGGAGGGCTAGTATTTCCTGTGCATATGGCACCAGCACACAGGCTGGTAGCAGCCACATTAGAACATCACTGCTACTACAGACTTAGGGACCCAACTCTCATGTCAATTCCTCAAACAAACTTTGCCTTTAACTAAAAATATGAAACAAAACAAAAACTGTATCAGGTGACCCTCCAATCTGAAATGTATTGTTCTTCACGTGGTGTGATCTTTAGTACTACTACCTACTTAAAAGTCCTTCATTATCTTCCATTAGAAGAATAAGAGCAAATTATATTCAAATTCAGACTTTCCATAATCTGGCTCCTGATTCAACCTCTAGCCTCATCTACCTCAAGTTATACTCTGCATTTCTGACTTATCAAACTTTTTTCAGTGCCTTGATCAGCAAAACCTTTGTACCTGCTGTTCCCATTTCCCGGAGTATTTTACTACCTTCCCTTCTCCTCCCTTACCATCACTCATCCTTCAGATCTCATAAAATTCACTACCTTGTCTGGGAAAGTTTTCCTAAACCCCCAAGTCTGACTTAGGTGTGCCCACATACACAGTGCCTCCCCAGAAACTCTCTGTCTCATGTCCATCTTGTTCAATTGGTTAAGACCAAGTCTTAATAAATATTTGTTGAATGGTTAAATGAATGAATGAATCACTCACAGAAGAATAAATTAAACTGATGTCCTTGTAAAAATAATAGAAATAAAGTGGTGAGTATCTGTTCATAACCATTTATAAAGCCTCCAGTAAAACCCTGTAGATATGATAAGACATGGAATTAGTGATTAAGAACACAGTCTTGGGAAGCACCCTACCAGGATTCAAACCATATCAGCCGTGTCACTTTGGGAAAGTTATATAACATCTATGTGCCTCATTTTCCTCATCTGAAAAATGAGTATTATAATAATAATATAGATACCTACGCATATAGGGTCGTTTTGAGGATTAAAAAAGAGAAAGCAAACCAGGACAGAACCTCACATATAGTAAGTGATATTATGAACCAACACTTATTATTGCTATTATTACTATTACTTTAAAACTTACCTGATCACCTGGCTTTCCACCTTCCCCAGGAGGCCCTGGAGGACCAGGAAGCCCCTAAAAGAGGTTAGAAAAAAATTGTAAATTTGTAAAGTTTTATAGGCCGCTAGTATTAATAGGTTACCTTTTATAATTCATGGAGTCTCCATGACTATACTTTCAAGTAAAAGATATTGTTTAAACATAAGCAAAACAGAATAAAAAAACTATATCTTCTACCATAACACAGCAGCCAGTCAGCTTCTAGGTTTAGATTTTTATTTGCACACCACTTAGCAATAAAAAAAAAAAAAAGATAAGAATCTAACAGGAGATTCTTAACATTTGTCCACTTTTTATGGATCAGAAATCAATATTTTAGGCTGCTAGAATTAATAATAATAACAATAATGAAAGTCATTCCTAAAAGTTTTTTTTTGCCAAATTATGATTATCCATGCTATTAAATAATAAATAATTTCCTATACCAATATATTTAGATAAATCATGAAAATTTGTTCAACAAAAATTTTGGCATTTTGTCAATAAAACTAGATAAACCTTAAAATAGTCCAATAAAACTTACTGAGGTATCAAGAACATTTAGGATTTTTAATTTGTTCATAATTTTGGATTTTGATCCATTTTTCAGGGGACATCTGTGCCTTCTCTTTGAACAAAAATGTTGGGTTTTATCCAAATGTTTATTTATTAAAAGAGGGATGACTTTTTAAAAAATTGTGGAATTTTACATCATTCGACCATATCTTTTCATTTAAAAACTCAGTTTAATTAATGGTAGAAGACATGGAAAACTGAATGATTACATACCTGAAAGCCAGTGGGGCCTGGGGGTCCCTGTTCTCCTCTTTCCCCAGCTAGACCCTAAGTCATGAAGGAAAGAAAATCATGAATAAAGCCAGATCTTTCCACCTGTTTCCTGTTAATGTGACCCACTGGAAGTATTGATATTTGCTTTTTTTCTAATGACATGCTTTTCACTTCAGCCAGATAATAAACTAGCATTACAAGTAGTTTCATGACGTTGTTTGAAGTCTATGCTGCTAAGAAAATGTCTTCTAAAGCCAGCAAAGAGACTGATGACATATCTTTATTTTTTCATCCAAACGTGAAATGTCTGGAGGCAACCACAAACTTATGGGGAAATTGGAGAAGTCGAACATGGAAAAATTCATTATTTTCATATATCTAATCTAAACACGTAATACAAGTGTTCCCTACTTTTCCAAAGGTTACATTATGTCACTTTGCTGTTATGAAAGACCTGTATTAGTACCTCTTTGTGATAACTGAAAGGAATCTGAAGAGAATTTTTGCTTTTATGGAAAAAAGGGAAAAGGCATTCAGAGTTTGTTTTGCAGCAAGCTATTATAGAGGCAGTGCACACCCCAGCTCCTTCTGGGGAACTGCACTTAGCATCTCAGCGTCGAGCCAGCACAGTGCTGAACGGTATCTGTGACCATCTGCACTTTATCTGGATTTATTTTGTGCATCTGTTAGAGCAAGATATGTGCTAGGGTGCCAGAAAAGCCCAGAAGACATTAGTTTGGGATTCTGGGAATTTTAAGAAATTCTTCCCTTTATATTAATAATTGCTTCTTTGCTTTACACCATTTTGGCTTACAAAAGTTTTCATAGGAACGCTCTAATTTCTCTTCCAATTTAGTTTGCAGTATTATAAGAACTGTTAATCAAGCCTTCAACACTCGAGCAGCTAAAGGAAGCAAAGCTAACATTTTAGAAAGATATTTAAATTGTCCCATAGGAAACAAATAAATATGCCGAAATATTTCTGATAAATATTTAATTTTAGAATCCTAGGATGCAGATGTACCTCAAAGGATAAAATATTTTCTTATTCAGTCCTTCTAAAGAAAAAGAAGTCAGCTTAAACAGATTTCTATGAGACATTATTAGAAGAATGTAGGTATAGTTCAGCACTTATATTTTTCAATAAGAGACAGAACAAAATATTTGTCAACCATTATTCTATTCAGTTGATGTTCTTCAACTGCAACACATAAAGACAATGAGGTAGCTTTTGCCATCAGCATTTTAAAGAAGTTTAAAAGGAAAAGCCCAATCGCTCCGTTTAAAAAGGCAGAAGTGCCAGCACAGTGATCAGAAGAGACTATAACTCTTCAATCTTGCACTTTCTTATTACTTCCCCTGAAACTTACTCTTAAGTAAAGTTTTAAGCAAACATCATCGAAAAATGCAATGTGAATGTATTCTCACTAAAAGATCACATACCGGGGGGCCCACAGGACCAGAAGGACCAACTTCACCGTCTTTTCCAGGAGCACCCTAATATCACACAGAGATAATATGTGAAGTAAGGCCATGAGAAATTTGGGTCATTTCATATATATATATACATATATTTCCTCTCCTTTGGCAGAAAATGTTTATATAGTTACCCTCTGCCCAGGAACACCAGCATTTCCTGCTTCTCCAGGCTTTCCAGGGTCACCCTAAAAGAAAGAATAGAAACTTTTTAAAAATTCAGTCAGTTTGCTCGAAACATGCCTCCTTCAGGTGAGGATTATGAGAAAGAGCAAACAGATGCACTGTACTCACACTGCTACCTTTGGGGCCGGGAAGACCCATACTCCCCGGCTGCCCTCTGATTCCTATGGAGCCTGGAGGGCCTGGCCGGCCGTCCTCCCCCGGAGCACCCTACAAAATTGAGCAATGTAAGTATTATGTAAATTCTCTCTGAATACCATGTCACCCAACTTGTCACTTGCCTTTCTTTGATTACTTATGAAAGTTATGTAAGTTTTAAATTATCCTTCACTTTTTTCTTAGTGAATCAGAACAGTTGAGTGTTTAAAAACAATAACAACAACACACTGATGAAGGATGCTGAGTATTTAGAACAGAGATTT
This sequence comes from Hyaena hyaena, assembly GCF_003009895.1. Lineage (NCBI taxonomy): Eukaryota > Metazoa > Chordata > Mammalia > Carnivora > Hyaenidae > Hyaena > Hyaena hyaena. The sequence goes on along the minus strand of NW_024082119.1, from coordinate 289,589 downwards.
GACTCTGGATCTATACATGAGCCTTATCTTCACAAATCCTTACATGCTTCACAAATCCTTACATGCTTCTATTCATAGGGGAAATTTTTCTTTTCATCTTTAATTTACTCTAGCTTGTAGTAAGGAAAATTGGGGACTTCATTTCACATTTTTTGGTATAAAGGAAGAATAGAATATGTTAGTTACCAAAAGTCACACCTACTTATCTCTTAAACCTATAAAGTTGAGAGGACTCTTATGAAATGAGAATGTTTCCAGCAGACAAATTTCACCAATACTGGAAGAATACATCATTTTCTACTTTTTCGCCAGATGTTAGAGAAGGAACTTCAACCTCAAACATTTATATCAATTAAACTTGATCAATTTTTAGTGAATTTTAGAATATGAGGATCCTATGATTTTGCTTTGGCATTTTAAACATGTAAGTATGATCAGCATCCACATGATTAAAAACCTAACCTCAAATAAACATCTTATCATTATATGTCTATCATGCCTGCGGACTTCTGTTTACATTACTTACCAAAGGCCCAAGCTTTCCTTCAGGACCTTGAACACCAGGATTTCCTGTCAAACCCTGAAAATTAAAAGTGATTGTCATTTTGTTGCTGACCTGCAACTGAGGTAAAGATTCTAGACAGTAGGAGTGCCTGGGTGGCTCAGTCAGTTAAGCATCCAACTCTCAATTTTGGTTCAGTTCATGATCTCACAGTTTGTGATTTTGAGCCCCATGTCAAGCTCTGCTCTGACAGTGTGGAGCCTTCTTGGGATTCTCTCTCTCCCTCTCTCTCTGCCCCTCCCCTGCTCAATCTCTCTCTCAAAATAAATTAACTTTAAAAAAAAAGATTCTAGTGGGGCGCCTGGGTGGCTTAGTCGGTTAAGCGTCCGACTTTCGCTTAGGTCATGATCTCGCCGTTCGTGGGTTCGAGCCCCGCGTTGGTCTCTGTGCTGACTGCCAGCTCAGAGCCTGGAGCCTGTTTCAGTCTGTGACTCCCTCTCTCTCTGACCCTCCCCTGCTCACGCTGTCTCTCTCTCTCTCCTAGAAATAAATAAAAAACATTAAAAAAAAAAAAAGATTCTAGAGACTAAAAATAGCACTATATTCAAAGGATCCACTTCCACTATGCAATGCCCATTCTCACTGTCCTTAGGCTTCTCTAGACAAACTCACAGGCTAATCATGGGCCTCGCCCAGCCTGGCTTGGGAAGGATACAGGGCAGAAAACACAGCATGCCAACAGGCAGCACCATGTGGGACTCTTCATTGGTGGGTAGGGGGGCCCTCAGAGCACAGCCTCCAAGGCCGTCATCTAAGCCTTCTACAAGGGACACACCAGATATGAGGAAATGAGTCTACATGGCGAGGACAGGAGCCACTCTGGCTTAGAAATCTCAGGTGACCAGTATTTCTAACAGCGCTTGGAACACAACATACTGATCCCAGCAAGGTGAATGCGCAGGTACCAGTTACTCCAAACTCGGATGCCCAAAGCCATGTTCCGCACCCCCCCCCCAAGGCTTTTATAGTTCATAGTCTTCCCAAGTCCAGATGTGGTCTACAGTCAGGCATTATTTTTACTATAAGCAATGCTGACTGCTCATTCACCTGGCATTCCAACTTTATTAGGTATCCAGGGAAGAAGTTCTAAGAAAGTGCCAGTTTCCTACATAGAAGGAGAAAGGGCTGTAGTAAACTTTTATTCATATATTTTAAAATGCTGGGCATGGGGGACCTGGGTGGCTCAGACGGTTAAGCATCCAACTTCGGCTCAGGTCATGATCTCACAGATTGTGGGTTCGAGCCTCGCATTGGGCTCTGTGCTACAGCTCAGAGCCTGTAGCCTGCTTTCGATTCTGTGTTTCCCTTTCTCTCTGCCCCTCCCCTGCTCACACTGTCTCTGTGTCTCAAAAACTGAACAAATGTTTATTAATTAATTAATTAATTAATTAAATGCTGGGCTCAAGATTATGTGGAGCCAAATGTATATTTCCATCCAACGACTTTTGTTTAATTCCTTTCTCTTTAAGGAGCGTTGTGGACAATATAAGAGCAATTACACACTACAAATGAATTTTCAAGTAACATTTGTTCAGGATGAAATTTATCAGGAATTCTCTATCCCAAAAGTCACACATTATTTGTTAGCAAGTAAAGAAAAAATAAAAATTGACAAACAGGGTTTTTTTCATGTCAAGTGGCAAAACTATTAATGCATATTCCTTTGAGAAAGGAAGACTAGAAATTTACAGTATTTTCTATACATGATGAAAATAACAAAGCAGTATTTTAAAAATAGTAAATCAGGTCAAAATTGTAAAAACAAAAGAAATGCTCCAACTTGTCAAAATGATTGAAATTAAAAAGCACTTTCACTGAGTACCCAGGAGCAGGTCTGGGTCAATATAGCAAACTGCTGTGTTCTTACCCGAGCACCTGGAAGGCCAGGTTCACCTGGACGTCCTGGGTCCCCCTGCCCTCCTTTAGGTCCTGAAGAACCTACAGGACCCCTCTCTCCTTGAGCCCCCTGTTCCAATGCAAAGCAGAATGTGTCAGAAAAAAGAAACCACGCAGGAAGATAAAAGCAAATGAATATCAAATTTGTGTATGACAAATCAAAGCACTAGTATAACAAAGTTACAAAAACTGTCACTACATGTTTTGTTTTAATTCGTATTTCTTGTAGAATAATGGTTTTTCATCATTAACTAGTGAAAACTGTACTTAGACTATCACTCCAATAAGTTAGGTTTGTGAGGGGGAACCCACAAAAATTCTAGAGTCTAAATTTCTAGATAAAAGAAAGGTCTGTGACTTTTTCTTCTTTGCTGGGTCCCTAGGAAGTCTGAAAACAAACTCCTACATACTTGCAACCCTTATCCTTCTCCCCTACCCCTCTATAATTCAGAAATTGCGCAAGACAGAATTGGCATTAGGCTTGGCATCTGTGTCTGACTCTTTTCTGGATCCGAAGCCATGTGGACCAAAGCTAGATCACCATTCTGGACAATAGCATCTTTTGGGCCACCACCCACATGAATGTCAACATGGATGGGATAACCTCACCTTTGGTCCAGGTAAACCATCAGAGCCTGGAAAACCACGATTGCCAGGAGCACCCTACAAACGACCAAAATGAGATTCTTAATTGTTGGTGATGTTTTCGTAATGTATAATGAGTGGGTAATTTTTATTTTTAGCATTACAAAGTTTTAGAAGTTGTGATCAAGGCAACATGGCAAAAGATACGTGTAAGGGGAGAAAAAAAACCCTAACTACACGGAAATGTAAAGAAATTTAAATTTTGGAGAATAGATAAGTGCCGAGTCAAAAACCATTCAAATTAAGAAGTATACTAACAATTCATTGTAAAATTAAACATAGAGCAAAACGGGTATCGAGACAAGCAGCAAAGGAATGACACCATCCACCACGATCGAAATGTCCGTGATGACCTACATTAGTATGCCTCCTATGTGAAGCACTGTGCATTCTCTGAATGTCCCTGCCTCGTATGTGAAGCGCTGTGCATTCTCTGAACATCTCTACAAATGGAAGGTGATATTATTGTTGTCCCTTTCAGACCTGTTTCATTATACTCCAGTCACGGCAACCTCTTCTAATCTCTAAAATCATCAAGTCCCTTCTAGGATTGCGTTAGCCATTTCATCCACTGACAATGTTCTTACTCCCAGGGCCTCTTGCTGGCTCATCCTCCTCTTCAGGTCTCAGCTAAAATGCCATCTTCCCAAAGAATCCTATTTCCCAACCACCTAATTTAATGTCACACTACTGTCATACACTTGAAGTTACTCTCTACCGCATCACTCTGTCATTTCTTAAGTGTATATGGAGCTTATTAAAATGTATAATTATATTTTTGTTTGCCTGTGGACTTGTTTATTGCTTATCTCCCCGCTAGAATAAACTGTTGCTTACTAGCCCCCACATGAAGGCTGGGACCATAGCCTTCTTGTTCACTGATGTATACTAAGTACCAATATATCAAATTGACACAATATCAGTATTGGGCACAGTATTGAATGAATGGGCACTAATTAAACAGTTGGCTCCTTTAATTCACAGACCACCATACTGAACTGTGCAATGCATTTGCAAGCATTTCTTTAACTACTCTAGCTTTCCTTACTATCCCAAAACTTACCCACATAATTCCCCCATAACTCTAAGAATTTATCTCATTATTCAAATTTTACCCTTTCCCCCACTGGGCCTGGAGGACCAACTGTTCCTGGATCGCCTCGAGGACCTCTTTTGCCTTCTTCACCAGGTGGGCCTATGGGACCCTGAATGCCATGTGGCCCCTATTAAAAACAGAAGGACAGTTAGAAACAACCATTTGACAACTGAGTTATAGTCAAAAGCTTCATTTAAAGAAGTCAGTTACAAATTTTAAATTATATTAAACTCTCTATATCCAAAGTAATGAAGTCAGTTATAAGTTTTAAACTAAACTATTGCCATTCAAAGTTATATTTCTCATTGATATTATTTAACACTTGGGCATTTTGTCCTGTGCACTCCTGCACAATATTCATAGTCTTCTTATCGTTTAAACAAACAAACAAACAAAAAATGAAGGCTTACTGGTTCCCCTTTTGGGCCAGCTTCTCCTTTGAAACCTGGAACTCCTGGATCGCCCTAAAATAAAAGTATCAATAGTTATAAGACCCAAGACGTGTAGACAGTCCAACCTGTTTTAATTAATTACAGTTAACGGGTTCTGAAAACTTTCTGCAGCTGAGTTTGTATTATCATTTTTTCTACTTTTGCAAATCTTGTAGAACGCATGCAAAATTTTATAAAATCCAGTATAATTAGTTTATAGCAGATTGTCTGTTTTACAGTGGTCTTCAAGGGACTTATTTTTAAAGTCTTGTGTGTTTTTCATGCATACTAGGAAAATTAGAATTATTCAGTTATTCCAATTTGATAGTTAAAATTAGAACTAACAGTGACAACTTTTACAGATAAATCTATTTAGGGATTTTTTTCAGGAAGCATTTATTCACCCAGAATCAAAATAACTTTATATTTATGTTCTATTTATTGAGAGCTTGACAAGTTCAAATATAGCATTTCATCTGTGAAATGTTGTAGGGTTTTTGTGTGCGTGTGTGTCTTTAAATATCAGTTAAACTTCTGGGAACCAGATTGCTAAATTGAGAACATGATAAAATCAAATGTGAAATATCAGCAACACTCGTGTTTTAATAAATCTGCCACCAGCATTTAAAAGGATTTATTAGCATAACTAAGTTACTTGGAACAGAATCCAAAATATTTGTTTTACGTAGTGCTAAGAAAGAAAGTTTAAATTTTTATATGGTAAGCTAAAAATATATAAGCACAACTTATCTATGTGTTTATTTCTTATAGATTTAGCATAACATTTTTCTAATAAATACTTCCACAAAATATGGAAATTTCATTCAATATGAATAATACGGTGGACTCACTCTTCAAGATAACTTCCAAGAAATAGTTGGTAAACCCATTTTTAACCAAATTGTCATTATAACCTCCACATTTCTTCACACTGGCTTACAAAATATTTCTCTAATGTGTATTATTCAACTACTCATAAAATTCTATGAGGTAGACAATAAAGCTATGACCTTATTATTTTAAATTTTAAAAAAACACTAAAATTTAACACAATGCAATAGCGTTCTGTTTCAAATTTAAACACCTAAATTGTATGTTAACATTTGGCTTCTACCTTACAAAGATTCCTATCATCAGCTGCCTCACTCTGATACATCCCATTATCTATGTTTCATTGCATTTTACTGAATATTATTTTTCTCGGTGATCATAATTGAATTATACAAATGGATGATAGTTATTTTAAAGGACATTACCGGTTGGCCTCGAATTCCTGGAGGTCCTGTGCTACCCTGAGGTCCTGGAGATCCAGGGGGACCTGCTAAGCCAGGAGGACCAGAGGTACCTGGAGAGCCCTGTCAGAGTGAAAGAGTGACATGAGACCCAAGTAGAAGGCTATTATCAACGTCCAAAGGATAGTGTCCGTTTGAACTTCATGTGGCATTAATGCAGTTAGTTACTCACCGTTGGGCCTTTGGCACCGGGTGTACCATCCGTTCCTATTGCACCCTAAGAGATACATGAAAAGTTTATAAAATATTAAGCTATATCTAGGATGCTATCCAGATGTCCACCCACAATCCAAAAGGAGGCAGAAAATTTATTGCAAAAATTCAACCACCATGGGGAACCTGGGTGGCTCAGTCGGTTAAGCATCTGACTTTGGTTCAAGCTGCTCTCACGGCTCATGAGTTCAAGCCCCATGCTAGGCTCTGTGCTGACTGACAGCTCAGAGCGTGGAGCCTGCTTCAGATTTTGTCTCTGTCTCGGTCTGCCTCACCTCCCCACCCCCTCGCTCATGCTCTGCCTCTCTCTCTCAAAAATAAACATTAAAAAGAAATCAATCACCATTAAACCATAAAACTCGTTTTTATGACAAATTCCCTTTTCCATAAATAGATGCAATTTTTCAGAGTTGACAAGAGAAACAGATTTCTTTAATCAGTTGGAAACACTCATTCAGAATTTGAAGAGGATATAGTAAAATAGATTGCCTTTGTTCTGATGTTATAAAACACGTCAAGCTTTCTGTCAAGAACATAATTCTTACATGTACTGGAAACTTACAGGAAGGCCTTGAGAGCCCACTGGGCCTGGTGGCCCAGTTTCACCTCTTTGCCCCTGGGGACCTTCAGGGCCTCTTGCCCCAGTGGGACCTGCTTCTCCCTAAACAGGTACAAAAAGAAATGTCATAAGAAAAATATAAATGTGGTGTCACTCGAACTTTATTGCTTATTTGGTGCCTTACATGCTATACTCAAGTATTTTTAAAGGGGTCATGAGCATTAACCAGTTTACAAGGGTTGTGTGTCTAACCTAACTTAGGGAGCAAATGCATTTTCCAACCCATCAAGTATAGTAATGTCTGCAATATGAACAGCAGAGGAAAGTGGTCAAGGTAACCTGATAGCTACCCTTCCTTCACCCCATGAAAGTAGTGCAGATAGTAAATAAAAATACAGACCCCTAGTTAAGTTTTAATTTGGATAAATAACAAATAACTTAAGTTTGTTCCAGGCAACAAATGGGGCATATGTATACCAAAAGCTTTTTCTCTATTTATCCAAAATTTAAACCTAAGTGGGTTTCTGTATTTTATCCATCATATTAGGTACCAATGTAGAGCTAATCCTAGAGAAACCTGGACCTAGAATTTTAGAACTAAAATTCTAAGCCTGAGGGGTTCATGAGTGCCAATAAACATATAAAATCCCTATTGAATCTCTGACACTCAAAGAACTGGATGTGGAAATTTATTTTTCATCCAGAGAAATGGAGATCATGCAAATGCTTTACAGGTATAGCAGAATCGTGGCCAAAAATGAAGATCTGGAAACTTTATGCTTGGCAGGGGAGGATGGTAGGGGTAGGCAAACCATTTCTGAGAAAAAGAGTTTTGCTAAGTGTTTGACTTTATTAAACAGTTTTCCATAGCCAAAAGCCATTAGAAAAGCCCAGGGGGAGAAGGAAGTATGCAGAGTGAGCTGTTATATAACTTCCCGTTGCTAATGAGATATTCGCTAGATCTCATAGTAGGAGCAGAATCTACTTTCTGCTAAGTCTTAGTCCTGGGCATTGTGAGTATTCTTTCCTTAATTCTCTGGCCAGAGCTCAGTTTGAGGGTAGAAGGTCTCTCAGGAAGGAGGGAAGGAATTTTGCATATTTTGATAGGGGACACATGGAGAGGTTGTGCCCTCCATGGCCACAGTCACTGGCAGCAGGATCAGCACTTCAGAGAGAGGATCAGAAACAGAGGGACCTCAAGAAGGTCCTACTAGCCTGAGTGCACAGTGAGCTCTCAGTGAAACGAGGGACTGGTTAGTGAAATGACTTAGGCCATCATTTTAAAGTAGCAGCATTCCTGTGGCACAGAGTTTTAAGACAGTATTAGAGAGAGCCCAAAGAATAATTTGACCCAATGATTTTCACAGTTCAGAGTATTTGAAATGTCAGCTACAGACTTTTTTGTTCTTTTCTGTTTCACAGTTCAATGCCCATTTGTGTAGCACTACCAACAAGAAGCACGGACCTATATTGAGGACATCCTCTGCACCAGGCAGTACTAGAGTTTACATTGCTCTCTCACTTAATCTTCAACAAAATTCCATGAGACGACAAGACTTACAGAAGGGAGGTGACTGCCATGGCCATGGTCATTTTTGTACAGTAGAATCTTTTGAGTAAATCCCTTCTTAGAGATGTAGAAAATTATGGCCAAAGGGAATCTGGGTGTGAGAGGGAATCATAGTACTGTGTTGTTTAAAGTGTGAAAGTAGTGTTCTGAATGTATTCACTAATTTAGCTAATATAATCTTAATAAACTCCTACTGTAATCCTTGAATTTATCACCCAAAATACTGAAAGAACACACTGCAACTCATTACAGATGTAAGTCATCCCAGCAGAATGCTTTAATCCAGTCCCCTGTGGAAAGCCAAATAGCCTCCCTGCTTATTCCTTTCATGGTTGTGTAAATGGTAGGGGGCAGGGGTAGCAGTGAAAGCCAGCGTTGTGTGAGAGAACAGCTTTTTGACAACCTTCTATTTATTTGAACCTCCTATTGTTTAGAACAGTCTGCTATTTATTACTGCCATGCACTGTATCCAAGAGCAGGGTTCCAATTCAGATTAAGCTCTTATTCTTTGCAGCTGTTACAATTGTCTAGCTTCGAGTTCTAACGCAGCAGATTCTTTGATATTACAATTGTATGATTAGCAGTAATTCTCTTTTAACTACATATTGTATAGTAATCTTATTTTTCAATTAATTTTTTTTCCTTAACATAATAGACACTGAGAATGCTCTAGGCTCTTTCCTTAGTTAAGAGTGACCTCCATACAGGGGCGCCTGGGTGGCTTAGTCGGTTAAGCGTCCGACTTTCACCTAGGTCATGATCTCGCGGTTGTGGGTTCAAGCCCCGCGTCGGGCTCTGTGCTGACTGCCAGCTCAGAGCCTGGAGCCTATTTCAGAGTCTGTATCTCCCTCTCTCTCTGACCCTCCCCTGCTCACGCTGTCTCTCTCTCTCTCCTAGAAATAAATAAAAATATTAAAAAAAAAAAAAAAAAAGAGTGACCTCCGTACAATTAGTGAAATGCCATTATTCACTTTGGGATTCATATCATCAAGTAATTCTTGTAATCAAGAGCTAAATATATCAACATTTTACCTTCATCCCAGGATTTCCTGGAAAACCTGAAGATCCAGGTATCCCAAGAGGACCCTATTAAATGAAACCATAAAAGTGATTATGTATTTTTAAATTAATATCTAATTGAGTCATCTTATATTCTTTGACACCATTCTGTATTTTGACACATAAGAATAATCCACTTAGTACTTTCAAATCACAAAGATAATGTAATTTTATTATAAGTATTTTCCAACATTGATATGAAATCGTGCTAAAAGATTTGTCCAGTGGTATTAAACACTATAGAATGTCTTAGTTGTACCATGTAAGAGTGTCAGTCAGTCATAAACACAAACTGTTTGAAACAATTGCTTCTTGAGACATGTACTTTCTTTGTGTCAAACAAGTAATATAGTTTTTAGAAAGTTATGTTTTATACCATAATCTAGGACTCTTTATAAAAATCATCTTTAAGAATCATTGGGATATTTCAAAGTGACTTTTAGGGGGCTAATATGTGGATATTTGTTACCATCCTACATTTGGGAAGACATGCATAGAGTTTAAACCATTGACTTAAAGGCCAGATTTAAGGGAAATGAGTGTAAGAGGAATTCCATTCTAGGTTATCCTGATTCTTCTTTGAGGATTTGTTTTAATTCCATCAGTTTTGTAGTAACAAAAGCCCTTTTAAACCACACTTATTCTTTTCCTCCTTTCTTTTGTTTCCTTTTTATGAATAACAAGGGAGAAAAGATCCTAAGGGCAAGTAATTTCAAATCTGATTTACCCTCCTTGCATTTTCCTGAACTCATCTTTTTTTTTTCATCTATTCATCCTATAGACCACGATATTCCTGGCCTATATAGGTGTAGGTACAGGTACATTTCCGTACTTATACCTCATGTTGCACTCTATACCATCGCAGTTAGCAAGAGCATTATACTACAATATTAATTTACAGATCTCTTTTCCTTAAAAAGACAAGGCAATTCCCAAAAATAAATACTGTGTGTTTATCATCTTTTTATTCCAAATGTCTGAGACACAGTGAGTGCTCTGTAAATTTTAATGAATGTACAAATGGAACAATAAATGAAGGAACAAATATGAAAGTCATACAACTTACCATTGGTCCAGGTTTTCCAGGCATACCATGTGTACCTCGATGTCCCTAATTAGGAGAAAAAGAGACAAGACAAAATTACATTTTCTACAGTATTAGCTCATAATTCGTTTTATGAAAATTCCATGTTAAAAAGTGAAGAATAAATATTTAAAGTAAACCAACAACAACCTGAACTAGGTAATAGTATTTAAAATACATTTTTGTACACCACCACTAAGGTAGGAATAAACACATCTACTCTACAACAATAACAAAGAACAATCAAGACTGAAAAAAATGAAACTGATTAAAATGATTCTTTTTACTTAAATGTATGACTTTCCATCAAATGAGCTTAAAGTCAATGAAATTTTGTACACCTCGGTCTTTTTAATAAGCAGATTAACTCAGAGGAGGAATGTGCTCACTGGAAAAACAGCAATGAAAATAAAGCATACACTCACCCATGCATACACACACACACACACACACACACACACACACACACACAGAGAGAGAGAGAGAGAGAGAGAGAGAGAGAGAGGAGATTAAGTAGTAGTGAATGCTGTGGTTATCATCTAGATCCCCTACAGCAATGAAGTAATCATTCTTCCAAGGCTGGAAGAGTTTTAAACTAATGGCTCATCGTTAAGACCCTCCCACAAACTGCCCTCAGCTAAGGTAGCATTCCCAAAGTTATGCCTCTTCCAGGGTCCATAAAACAGTACAAAGGATTGGCCCTCATTCAAATCAAGGTTGAAAAGCCATCCCAGTCCCATAGTTCTCATGGAACAGAAGACTCATGGAGACTGGGGTCATTGTTGTAACTGTAGCACAGTTTAAATTCTCCCTGTGACAAACCCTGCTTTTTATTCACTTCTTTACCAATGTAGTTTCTGAGAGCACTTCCCAATAAATTTCCTGCACACAAGTCTGTGCTTTGTTGCTGTTTCCTGGGAAACCTGAACTGAGACCCTAATAGCGTTAGTGCCAGAAGTAATACAAAAAAGCAGACTCTAAAATGGAATTTTAAAGCTGGATTCCTCATGGACCAGCTGGTGACAGATGATATCTGACTCACTCTTGACATCCTGTGGTAATGCAGCAATAACTATTGCCTCCAATGGTAAACTGAGAGACAGCACAAGTATAAGAGAAAGGGCAATAGGTACAATAGCTCAGGCACTTGAGAAGTTTTAGAAGAAATAGAAATTATAAAGTTGATGGAACTGCATGGAACTTGTTGAATGAATGCACTGGAGAAAGGCTAATGGTGATTAATCATCAATATAAGACTCCTTGGAAGAATTTTAAAATATTGTAATCTCCTACAGCCAGAGGGAAGAAGATCCTGAAGGTTGGGCCGAGGACTTGCTAAAGGTTCAAGAGTTCTTGAGAAGGTTGAATTCTAAAACATAGAAAGTCTGTTTACGCCATGGTCAGGGCCCTTAATTAGAAGGAATGTAGCTTGGCATTGAGATATCTTAACAACTTTGAAATCTCAACCCTAAAGCCTATGGGCCTATAGAAATTCCCACCATTCCCACCTTTAACAGCTTATACTTCTCCCTTCCTTAATGATGATGCAGAGCCTCTACTTCATCAGATAACATATGCTATCAGCACCACCACTAATTGCCCCTGCTCCTTGGCCACCAGACCAATAACTAGCATTAAGTCACAAAACAACTGAGTTGAGGCAAATCTTCTTCTGATAAAAAAGGGAAAATACACACCAAAGTAGCTATGGGTCCTATAACATATAGAGCCAGAACCCAAAAGAGAATGTGTGGGAGTAGCTTCTGAAGGTACTAGATTGTGAGGGAAAGGATATAAAGTGGAGAACTTAAATGATATGGAAATATTCTCTCTTGACACACATTTTTTTTTTAAACTTTTAATGTTTTATTTATTTCTGAGAGAGAGAGGGAGACAGCGTGAGCAGGGGAGGATCAGAGAGAGAGGGAGACACAGAATCTGAAACAGGCTCCAGGCTCTGAGCTGTCAGCACAGAGCTTGACGCGGGGCTTGAACCCACGAACCGTGAGATCATGACCTGAGCCAAAGTCAGACACTTAACAACTGAGCCACCCAGGCACCCCTCCTTTGACACACATTTAAAGCTCAGATAAAGACCCTGAAAGATGGTATTAACATGGAAGATGGTTCTTGGAAATTTAGAAAGAGCAACACCCCACTCTATGTGCGGTAGAAATGCCAGAACTGTCTTGGCAGACAGTAGAAGAAAGCACAGAGAAGTGAACGTACTACATCAGATATATTATGTAAGGATGGATATGGCAACAGGTGACTATATTCTACAGTATTTTCTATGTTTCCAGAGGACACTCTATCTTCAAGGGGATAAGTAATGGCCTTCTGAGAGGGTCTCACTTCTCCCAAACCAGGGCCCTTGCTTTGGTACCATTAAGAAACTCTAAAGTGGTATTCTTCTGTAGGTCAGGGGTAACATCAAAGAATGCTGTAAATCTGAGATTCCTAAAACTAATGGGGATGATAAAAATCTCAAAATAATAGAGGCTAGGTGGCAGTCCTTAATCGTCCAAATGAAAACAGGTACAATATAATGAATTGCAAGGTTGAAATATTAGCAAGTATAGACTAACCTTCAGAGATCTGTGAAGAGAATTAATACAATATGCCCCATTCCTAGCTAGGTTCAAGGTACATAGGCAGACAGTAAGAGTATTTCTCAATCTATGCATTTAAAATAAATCAAAGACAGATGATCAGGAAACTCTGCTCTTTATAAGGGTACACTTAGTACTTACCCTTCAGGATTGTGATGGATATAAAATAAAGAAATATGGAAGAATGCTTGGCATAAAATAATACCTGTTTGAAAAATGTAACCTCTTATTATAATTTTACTACTATTCCCAATTTTATATTTTTCCATGGACCATATTCCATGCTGTTGTCGCCTTTTATAGTTTTCTTAACTTCAGTATTCAGATAAGTAGGCAACGAATATATTGTGGTTATATAAGATGTTAACATTAACAAAAGCTAGGTGAAGGGTACACAGGAACTCTCTACACTATCTGTGCAACTTTTCTGTAAACGTAAATTTGTTTCAAAATAAAAAGTAAAGAGAAAAAATAAAAAATTTAAAAGTAGGCAACCAGTATCATAGTCTCATTTAAAAGACATGTTCAGTTCATTTGAGAGAGTTGAAATATACATACTTACAGGAGCACCCTGTGGCCCAAGCCTCCCTCTTTCTCCTGGCATTCCCCTTGGGCCCTACAGATGAGAGAGAAAACAACATCTCTTAAAGTGACTTATTTGAATTCTAAGTAGTTTGACTACATCACTCAGTTCAGTTGAGACCCAATATAATTGACTACCAAGCAATAGTAGTTCTAGGAGCAACTTCAGGTTTGAAAAACTCTCTACCTGTGGGGATATATAACCTACCATCTCTTATCCAAACAGATTTCACTTCACATAGCTTTAATGGGCTAAAGCTACAATAATCCTGATTTGAACACTAAGTATAGAAAAAGAATAAGAACATCCAAGGGTTAAGAAAAATAATGAAAGACAAGAAACTTTTTCTATTCAAAGGGTGCAATTCTCTGAATGTACTTGTCTGTCAGCTGGTAATCAAGATTACTTCATCAGCTATCATATTTTCTCCATGTTTTTATTTTATTTTGCATTTAAACGTTCTCTTAATATAGTCCATAAAGTAAAAAAATGCTCAAAGTATTAAATTGATACGTACCATAGGACCCATGGCACCCATTGGACCAGTAGGGCCAGCTTCACCCTAAAGCAAAAATGAGATTACAGTACAGTATGAGAAACCTACAATTGATATTCACATCACTTTTTCTATGTGTGTGTCATTCTAAAAGTGTACTTTCAAACTAGGTATTTGAAAGGCATACTAGAAATGGAGGACCTCAAAATTCTGCTGTATTACTTTTTCTCAAAATGTGATGGCAATTTAGTTCCTTTGGAAATAAGTATAAAATAAATTGAGGATATAAAGAAGATTGATAGAACTATCACATCTGTCCACATTAATTAGTATCAAAAAAGTAATTATATGTTTGTGTCTGATAATACTTTAGCTCAAGTAAAACTTTATAAAGCTAAAATTGATTAATTTTAATATCATTTAATATTATTATTTAATAAATAATAATATTTAATATTCTTTTAAGATCTATTGTAGGAAATTCAAAAATAAAAATTTAAAGCCAATGTATACACACACACACACACACACACACACACAGATATATATGTATATATATCTCACATGATGCTTCCCACTAAAAAGTCTTCTGCATGTCTTCTATGGTCTCTTTCTCTTTCTCTCTCTCTCTCCCTCTCTCTCTCTCTCTCTCTCATCATAAACACATTCTGGGAAGAAACAATGGCTAGAAGGCCCTAGAATCTAAAGGGTACTAAAAAATGGAGCTAATAAACTACCTAAACCTCTCAGATATTTTTGAAGGAGAAAAGAAGGTTAATGTGTTTTAGACGGTGAATTCACTGTACCATCTTTATCCACCCATCAACGGCCATCCTACACTGGCAGAAACCCAGTGCCATGGTGACTACTCTTAGTGGCAAAGTAAAGCCATGTCATGTATCTTGCTAAATCTATTGCCACTCGTCTATGAAAAATCATATCTATCCACTCACCTAACTCTTTTCTATACTCCTCTTCCCTTCAGAATTTAAGGTGGTTCTGAAAAACTGGTATAGACCTGACACAAACCTGAAATGCAGTTGTGGGGTTCGATTAAGCTACTATACAGTTACCTTGGAACCAGGTGCTCCAACTTCACCTTTAGGGCCTTCAAGACCTTTATGTCCCTAAGAAGAAAGATATAAATTTGTGTTTTTCTTTTTTTTGACTCTATGATGTGAAAAGGAAGAACCAAAAATAAGCTCACAGAAAGTGCCTTATAAAAATGGATATTTAAAGATGTTACCCAAAATATTTCCAAATTCTCAACATTTTTTGAAAGCCTATTCAAAGAAAATTAAAAGTAGGGTTTCTCCCTTCAAATAACATTTTTAATTTGTGATGTTCTCACCCTTCAAATTTTTGTGACTTCATAGAAATGTATTCTATAGCCAAAAATGAAAACTTTATGGTGGCTTTATGGAAGACAAGTAATTATAGGGTTTATATATTTATAAAATATGGATTATAGCCAGGTTGATGTTCAAAATAATTAATAACCAGTACAGTAGCAAGAATTCTAATCACTACTCAAAACAGAGGCCAACCAGTATATACTTATTAAATATTAGCAATACTTTCTGATACATACACAATAGATAGAAAGACGATAGATGATAAAAGATAGATAGATGATAGATCTGCCTGTAATTTTTGGAATTTTGAGATTTCTTTCTTTGAAGGTAAATCTTAATATTGTTACATTCATAAATATGCTAATTTAAATACCCAATTCTACCTATCTAAAACATCTTGCAAACATACAAACATATATTTTCTCCATATGTCAGAGCCCATTCTTTCATGGTTTGGAAAAGCAGAAAGATTCCCCTTAAACTGCAAGTCAGCAGGTGTTTCTTTACAGTTAACAAAATTCATACAAAATAGCAATTAACAATGCTCTTCTTTACTTGTTAATGCACAAGGAAACACATTCAAAAATGCATTTTGTTAGTTTCTCTACTAAAATGCAGAAAAACTGAACTATGCAAACATTGGAAAGTTGAAAATTCTGAAATTTTTGGTTCCTGGTACCACTACAATTTACAGGGTAGTGTACAATTTACACTATGCCTAAAGTAATGAAAAGAGAAAGAGAAAGACAAAGCTATAACAGATAAGAGACCTCAGGAATGTACATCAATTTAACACCACGTTTTATTAATCAATAACGGCACTGTTTGCAAACTGTGGCTATGACAGACCTGAGCAAGAAGGGTTTCCTGTTTAAGCTGCAATAACTTTTCTGACTATGGATCATCACTCCTCTGCGGCAGACTTCTACAGTTCCTCTAATGCATTTGGGATGACTGCCTCAAAGTAACCTGCAGCTTTCCTGACAACTCCTCACTCTCTCTCCTGCTAAGAACTGTAGCTTTTTCTTCTGAGTTACTTTAGAACCCTGTGCTTCCATATCCACCACTTCTGCCACCAGATCCATAACCATCACCATAGGGACTGCCCAAGTTTCTTTCACTAAAACTGCCCCCTTCATGAGTCTATAATTTGATTGCATTGTCTTCTATAATTTCCAAAATCATTATGGTTCCCATCACCAGCATAGTTTCCTCCAACATTGCCTCCATTATAAACATCATTTCCTCCACCACCACTGCCATATCCCCTCCTTGGTTACCATATCCTTGTCCACCACCACCATAGCCTCCTCTACTACTGTAACCAGGACTACCACCATAGTTGCTACCATCACCTCCAAATACATTATATCTACCATTACCTCCTCTAAAACTACCTCTGATGTCACCACCTCCACCACCATAGCCTCCTCTTCCACCAAAGTTTTCACCATGGCCAAAGTTACCACCACCTCCAAAGTTTCCTCTATGGCCCATAAAGTTGCCAGATCTACCTCCATGACCCCTTTGTGATCCAGCAGACTGCATTTCTTGTTTAGAAAAGGCCTTCTCCACTTTAAAATCATGCCCATTAGTCATATGGTATTTCTGAACGACAATTTTATCAACTATATCATCATCATCAAAAGTTATAAAAGCAGGGTGCCTCAGTGGCTCAGTCAGTTAAATGTCCAACTCTTGATTTTGGTTCAGGCAGAGCAGAGCCTGCTTGGGATTCTCTCTCTCCCACTCTCTCTCTGCTCCACCCCCACTTGTGTATGTGCATGCTTGTTCTCTCTCTCTCTCAAAATAAATAATTTTTTAATAAAAGTTATACAAAAGCAACTTTTGTGGAAAGCAACCCTCTTTTTTTCCACTCTGCCCACCTTCCATAACTTCTATGGTTTCAATCTTGCCAACTTTTCAAAGAAGTTTCTCAGATTATACTCTTCTATATCTTCCTAAGTATCACCAATGAAAATTTTCTTCACTGTTAGATGGACAGAATCCTCTCTAGCAACATCTCTCTTTGGTTCTCCTTCATGCCCATCAACCTTTTGTGGTCAAGCACACTTTGCTGTTGCCTCCTCTGTGACACAAGACTAATTCACAAAACCAAAACCCCCAGTACATTTTGTTTAGGGGTCTTTCATCACCATGAAATCTGTAAATGTTCCCATTTCTCAAAATGTTCTCTGAAATTATCATCTGTAGTTTCAAAGCTCAGACCATCAATAAACAGATTTCTCAACTGCTTGGCTACTTTGGATCATGGCCCTCCTCCCCTTGCTGGTGGCACCACTTCCGGAGTCAGCCTGGGGCTACTGGGCAGCAGTGTTACCTCCATTTTGAGTGATATATAATTTCTATATGTGTACATACTATATAATAATTACATATTAAGTATCTTGAATTATAAAGAGAGAAGCATTGTATGGCCTTCCACATCTGGGTTGACTGGGCCCATCCTACCTTTTAGTGCACTCTCTAATATTATGTCACATATTCCACTATATAGCAAATATCTCTTTTCTTAACTGTAACCCTTATTAGCCTGAAGCTGAAAACCATGGATCTTTTCTCATTCACCCTGTGTCCTCTTTTGTAGCACAGCACATGTATTAAGAACACAAAATATATTTGTTATAGAATCAGATGACATTCAAAGGAAATAGAAAAAAGAATTGTGAATTTGGTGACCAAAGATGAGTACTGAGACTACAGCCAGTTAAAGACAACTGACAAATAGAATTGTAAGGATGTTGAAGGGAATGCCCCCAAGACCTTACATAATCAGCAGGGGTATCTGAAAGGATTACAAAGAATTAAACTTACTCGGTGACCCTTCAGGCCTGGAAGACCAGGAGCCCCAGGAAATCCTCGAGCTCCCTGTGGGGAAAAAATAGAGAAGGCATTTGAGAGTCATTAATAAGAATAGAAAGATGTTTGATACACTTTTTGTTCAAAACCAAAAATCTAATACATGGTTTTCCACCAACACACCAAAGAAAAGAAAGGGGCAGAATACTTTTAATATGTCAAAATACACCTAGATGATCAAAAGTTAGCAAAGCAAACTCACTGTTAGGAATGGAAACATGACTTACACAGAAACATGGGTTAATGCCAGGTATTGATTGGATGACATTTCCAAATTTTGAAATTATATCACTATATTATAATTAATAGCAAAAAAAAATCCCACCAACATAAAAAACAAAAACAAACAAACAAAAAAAGAAAATTAGGGGCGCCTGGGTGGCTTAGTCGGTTAAGCGTCCGACTTTCGCTTGGGTCATGATCTCGCGGTTCGTGGGTTCGAGCCCCGCGTTGGGCTCTGTGCTGACTGCTAGCTCAGAGCCTGGAGCCTGTTTCAGTCTGTGACTCCCTCTCTCTCTGACCCTCCCCTGCTCGCGCTGTCTCTCTCTCTCTCCTAGAAATAAAGCATTAAAAAAATTTAAAAAAAAAAGAAAAAAAGAAAATTAGCTGGAATCAACATGTTAAAGGTCCGAATCAATTAGGTAAAGTATATGGAAAAAATCAGAAAAGGAACTTAAGGAAAACTATGCTTTCTCTATATTGTGCTTTACTTGTGGTAGAAGAATAAATATACTTGTACACACCAATGCGTTTTATTTTCTTTGAACTACTAAATATTGGCAGCAGAATATGATTGGGAAGATTGCATAAAAATGTGATCAGAAATTGACTTTAAGTAAAATGTTCAGGAGAAGCTTTATGGATTTGTGATTGTTTAAAATATTAACTGAAGTGGGACGCCTGGGTGGCTTAGTCAGTTAAGCGGCTGACTTTCACTTAGGTCATGATCTTGCGGTTCGTGGGTTCGAGCCCCGCGTCGGGCTCTGTGCTGACTGCCAGCTCAGAGCCTGGAGTCTATTTCAGAGTCTGTGTCTCCCTCTCTCTCTGATCCTCTCCTGCTCATGCTGTCTCTCTCTCTCTCTCTTATAAATAAATAAAAATATATATAAAAAAAAGATTAACCGAAGAAATGAAATATCCAACAGAAGGGATGGTCAAGAAATACAGAGAGAAGAAGTTGGTTCCTTGACTCAATACTTCCTTAATTTATGCTAATATTATGCATCCTCCACCTAAGCATAGTGAATAAAAAACAACAGAAATCAAACAGAAAATTAAATCCAAATGGTATGACTATTTTGAAATGATGTATAAAACTTTTTCCTCATACCCTCTTAAAATAAATAAGGACCTAGTGACTTAATTATTCACTTATTTTCATTGCCTACATTAATTTGGTTTTGAACTGAATACCATTACCACTGGCACCAGTCGACTGAGTACACTGATAGCATAGATTGATGTATCAATTATTAACAATTATTACTATTAATCTGCACATCTCTGCACGAAGCCTTATGTTTGGTGAGTGGACATTCAAGGAATAATCATTGAATAAACAACTGAAGAAATGGTTTGACATTTCCCTTAACACTCAAGCACTTTTCCTAAGCCTTTCCTAAGGAACTTCTCTTATTCTAACACAATCTTACATAGATGGAAAAATCCTCTGTTTTGTACATTGTCACCTTCATTCACTGTTTCCTAAATGAGTGAATACTCCTTAAATGAAATTCATAGGATAAAAGCAAAGCAATCATTCCTCTGTAAACTCTTGTAGGGAAAATGTCTCGGTAGTGCTTTAAGGAATGATTATAATTGTCAGGGCACATCAAACCACATTCTCTGGACAAATACAGTTCCACTAATTCTTCTGTTTACACAGCCCTGCTTAGGAATCCCTCACTGCTTAGGAGTTCCTCAAGAACTTCCTTAAAGTTTTTCCACTGGAATGCTGCCCTTTATGGAGATTTGCTCCCCCTTGTTCCTGAGCAGAAAATATGGTACACTCAGCCTATAGGAGAATTACTGAGCTGTTATTTCAAATAATTAGTTAACTTCGAGTGTTTGTGGCCTGCAAGAGAATTCTCAAGTGATTACATATCTCTAGTACAATAAGAAAATGAACCAGTTGTACCAGTACTCATAAAATTTTCTCCTTCTGCTGACCCAAGACTGTCATCACAACCCCAATCACATGCCATTGCACAGCACTCGCAGACTGCATCTGTGACATGCTGGCAGGGCCTGCTTCCTCCCCATGGAGGGCCCACACTGAGAGGATGTGCAAGAGTGCAGCAGGGCGGGAGTTCAAGCCTGGCCTGGCTGACGTGGACATCTGTGCTGATGACTAAACCACATGCCTTCTTCTGCATTGACTCCCCAGGTTGCTGGGGGAGGAAAGGAAAGAGAGAGAGAGCAGGAAACTGGGGAATTGGTTTTATACTTGAAATTAAATAATCCTTAGAGCCCTGTAAGTTCCCTTAAAAGATGAGCACTCATTTGTTTAAAAAAAAAAAATCCCAGCATTGAACCTCATCAATTTTCAGGAAGTAAATGGAGAATAATTCAGCACTATTGGTCATATTGAATGGAAGAAACATTAGAAAATTATAGGAAATGTAGGGAGTTGAAGGTTAAATCTATTTAGGGGATGTCAGACAAGGAGAAACTTTAAGAGCAAGAATGTTAAAAGGATTTTTGCTTCCTGATCTCTAATTTTCCCCCTTGCTTGTGTAGCATATTCTAGGAGAGAGTCTATCAAAGTAACAGGAATGGCTTTAGAAAACAAGGTGGGTTTAGAAGATGGCCAAGTCCTAAACTCTGGTGGAGGGTGTTACCAGGGACACATCTCTGTAGTAAACCAAGGGGGGAGAAAACAGATATGTTAGGAGTGTTGGCCATCAGTATATCGTGTCATAAAATTTTAGGGTCCAGAACAGCAAGTAAGAATTTCAGCCAACATTAGGGTTTGGTGAGCAGCCAAAGAGGCATCCTGTCCGTAACTTATTGTCTCTAGCATATAAAAAACAAATCCATAAATTTTCAAGCTATTCTTCTTGATATGTGAACAATCAAAAATAAAATGTTAAAAAGACAAATGGGATTATGATGTTGTGAAATGTAAAGAGGTCAGGCTGGTGACTTTGCAAATTTGACAGTAAGTTTGGAGAATGTCCGTATTAGGTTATGAAATAATTATCTGGTGCCAAGTATTCATATGGGCCAGTTGGAATTAGCTATCACTTTGGCAAAATATGCTATTTCACAATGACAGAAGAGAACATATTTTGGTGAGAGCATCTAATGCACATGCATAGAATGAAGTACAAGGTAATTTTAATGTATTTTGCCTTTCAAAGTTTGCCTTTCTGGCATTGTGTTGACAATTATAAACTTACCGGAGATCCTGCAAATCCCACTTCACCAGGGTTTCCATTTCTACCAGGTTCACCCTTTAAGGTTAAAAAAAAAAAAAAAAAAGCAAGGTGACGGAGAAGCAAACAGGATTAAAATATTCCCTTCTGAGACTAGATGACAAATCAATTGCAGGTAATATGCCCAACGTTTAAATAGTGTAAAAGTCCTGCTTCTATTCCTGATGGCAATCTATCATAGCAAGTCAGTTTGTGAAGTTCTCATTAATTTATCCAGAAGTTATTCTAGTCTAGTCAGACTATTCTAGTCTGACCTAGCTCACCATTTCACAAACATCAAAATTTACACATACATAACACACAGAGGCATATGCTATGAAACTCTATATCCACAAGTGGCACTGAATTAAAGGTTAAGGGTACCACTTGTCATTTCCTTTATTGTGATAAACTAAGAACTACTAGACATATTTTTTATGACCAAATTCAATGTAATCTGCTTAAATAAATCTCATGACACACAAAGAGAAAATATTTACTTGGTGTAGTATCAAAGAGAAATTACCCATAATTTTAGCCTCAGCTTTGGTACAACTAAAAAAAAAAATCCAGAAAAGCAAATCTGGTTTTACACCCCATTTTTAGATCATACGTTGTTACTGTTAAAATCTGAAGTTGAGTCTCAACTTTAAATGTGAACAAATGGCTTTTTCAGCATTGGAAAGTAACATTGGTACTATACTACTAGCACATTAAAAAATTCCATTCAGTGAAGACCTCATAATGATGTTTAGCCATCAGAGCAATGTATTTTTCTTTAAATTCATTTCAAAGGTTCCACCAGCAAAAGTTGTGGCTATCGTGACAGCCCTTCTATTATCTTAACGGAGAAATTATAATGGAAAAGAAACCTGGGGAATATAAGGAAAAAGAGAATACCTAATGATATAAAACCATCAAAATTAAGAATACTTTTAAATTGTGTTAAACCACACTCTCAGTTTTCTAGTTTTCTGTGCATATAATGGAAGCTAAAAGTGGGGAAAATAAAGTGGGAATTGATGAATAATATTCAAATTAACACCATAGCTCCTTCTTAACCTCTTCAAAGTTTCAAAGCAAAATGAAAGAAGTCAGCTTACATCTTCACCAGGTTTTCCAGGAGGGCCCTCTGGTCCACGTGCACCTATTGGACCCTAATAACAAAAGGAAAAAAAGAATATTTACCCATATTTACCTATACCTACCAATAATATAATCTAAAATATTGTTGGGACAAATGAAAAATATCACAGAAAATAGCTTTATTAGTATTCTGAATTTTATGTTGTATGCCTCAATTATGTACTCAAAGGAAAGGATTTCACAAATGCAAATATCTCAGCATGGTTTGCTAATAATATTCAAGGCTTCTGAACTTAAATACTCTGCTACCGAGGCACCTGGGTGGCTCACCAAGCATCCACTTCAGCTCAGGTCGTGATCTTGCCACCTGTGAGTTCAAGCCCCACATCAGGCTCTGTGCTGACAGCTCAGAGCCTGGAGCCTGCTTCAGATTCTGTGTGTGTGTGTCTCTCTCTGCCCCTCCCCTGCTCATGCTCATACTCTCTCTGTCTCTCAAAAATGAGTAAATGCTAAAAAAATTTAAATACTCTGGTACAAGAAACATATAGCTTAAGTACTCTCCATAATACAGGTCTCCTGAACTGGATTGTAATTTCTTGCTACATTAGGAAAGAACTGGTAAAATAAATAATTCACAATATTATTATAATGCTGGATTCATATTTAACTGGGTCTACATGCTTACTTGACATTTACCATTGGTCCAGGTTCACCAGGTTCACCAGGAGGTCCTGTAGGGCCAACACCACCCTAAAATTGAGAACAAATTCCATAAATAAATATAATTATATGTAAATTATATATACAAACTGAAGAAAAACAGAATACTAAATCATATACCCTTGCAGGATACTGCAATTGTTTAAATTGTTGGCTCCACCATTTTCCAACTTTGAGTGAGTCGCTTAATCTCTCTATACCTCAATTTCCTAATCTGTGAAATGAGAATAATCAGGACACCTATTTCATTAGGCTGTTAGAGCTCTCTTAATAACAAATGCATGTTAAGAACCTAGAATAATGCTGGCATAGAGAGTTCCATCGATGGTAGTTATCATCATGATTATGACTGTCATCTTCTTCATCATCACCAACAACTACATTTTCTATTCACCAATGGCAGTAATATAAAATAGCTTGAGGTAAAACTTCACACATATGATAACAACAATATGGTATATTTGACAGAGCAAAGAATTCTTTTTTTTTTTTAACCTTTCTTTTGAAAACTTATTTCCTATTGCTGGCCAAATCACCATAAAAATTAAAGAGCACTGCATTACTATTTTATTGGTATTTGATATGCTATAGAAACAGAGTATAGTATTATATTCTTCTTAACGATTCCATGGATTGATTACCTGGACAATAAATTCTAACAAAACATGGTGGTAGCTTCTATGGTTTGATTTCACAGCCTCAGAGTGAGCACATAACTAGTTATGAGAATTTTCATTATGACATGAGATAATGATGTTATTTCAGAAGTGAAGATACAAAAATTCTTTGCATTGGAGGCCAGTCACATAAAGGATCCAGATGATGGAACTTTAGCCCCATGAAGAAACTTGAAAAACATACTGCATGTATTTCTGAGTAAAAGTTAATTAAATACAGCCTGTGCAGATGAGCATTACAATATGAAATTTAAAGGCTGACCAAAAGCACTCGTGTCACAAAGACTTTATTTGTATTTGTTTCTTTTTTTCTATAGTATGTAGTTTAATCGTAAAAAGACTTACTTGCTGCCCTTGTAAGCCTTGAGGTCCCCTTGGGCCAACAGGACCCTTAAAAACAAATGAGAAGAAAAGTTGCATAGTGTTCATGACAATTAGGCCAAACATTTCAAAAATGTTGAATCAGCCTTAGAATCTGGAGAAGTGAAGCTCTGACAGTAGAAGATGATGACATTCTCCATTTGTACTCATCTGGAATGCAGCTAAATTGAAGAAGATTAAAGTCTGGACAACATGTGGGATGATTTTATACATACTTTCAGCCTCATAAAGGGAAAAAGATTATGCGTGTACACACCCAAAGTCTTTGAGACAAGAGCATTTGCATTCATAAGGGTGGTTCTGTTAAACCAGAACGCCCAACAAAAGAAAAATCTTGGCAGCATAAAGTAATTATCAAACTGTCTATTAAGTTCTTCAGCTTCACGGCAGATAACTCTTATAATTTAAATGACCACATCGAATTAAAGACTTATGAAGACATCAACAGTATTCACTATATTATATTAAGTGTTAATTTATAATTATCTATGGCACAGAGATTTCTGGATTCTTTCTGTCTTTCATAAAATACATTTAAAGGATCCACACAGGCTTTCCCCTATTAAACATGAAATGATTACATGAAGGCATGACAAAGGGAAGAAAACAAAAATGCAATTTAAAACATTTTATTAAAAATGTATCTACCTAATTTTGCCTAATTTCGTGTCAGAAAAAGTGAGATCAAATCAAAATCAAGTGTGTTCTTATGGCAAAAATTTAGTTCTATTTTGAACGGATCAGATTTTTAGCTGGTAAGAAAACAAAAGCCCCATTAAAAAATAGACATAGTGACGCCTGGGTGCTTCAGTCAGTTAAGTTGACTTTGGCTCATGTAGAGTTCTAGTGGTTGATGAGTTCAAACCCAACATTGGACTCTCTGCATGGAGCCAGATTCAGATCCTCAGTCCTCTTCTCTTTCTGCCTACCCCCTGCCCTCTCATTCTCTCTCTTTCTCAAAAATAAAACATTTAAAAAATTTAAAAAAAAAGATTCTCCTTCTTACTCTGCCCTCCCCTGCTCATGTTCTCTCTCAAAATAAATAAATAAATATTTAAAAATAAATAAAAGTAAACATATATGCAACTTGAACTTCAAATGGGTGAAAACTCCTATATTTCAGAAAAATATCTCAACATAATCACTGAATGAACCCATACCACTAGTGACTTTACTGACTTAAAAAGTATACAGATAGGGGCACCTGGATGGCTCAGTCGGTTAAGCATTGGACTTCAGCTCAGGTCATGATCTCACGGTTCGTGGGTTTGAGCCCCGTATCGGGCTCTGTGTTGACAGCCAGCTCAGAGCCTGGAGCCTGTTTCCGATTCTGTATCTCCCTCTCTCTCTGACCCTCTCCTGTTCACGCTGTCTCTCTCTCAGAAATAAATAAAACATTAAAAAATAATAAAAATAAAAAGTATGCAAATAATATTTAAGTCACTCATAATGCTGGCCTTAAGAATGGGTAAAAGGGGTGCGGTCTAAATCTACACTTACTATTGCCTGAAATTCCATTAATATGGGGTGCTTTTGAAAAAAAATTTTTTTTAATGTTTTATTTATTTCTAGGAGAGAAGAGAGAGAGACAGAGTGAGCAGGGGAGGGTCAGAGAGAGAGGGAGTCACAGACTGAAACAGGCTCCAGGCTCTGAGCTGGCAGTCGGCACAGAGCCCGACGCGGGGCTCGAACCCACAAACCGCGAGATCATGACCTAAGCGAAAGTCGGACGCTTAACCGACTAAGCCACCCAGGCGCCCCAATATGGGGTGCTTTTGAATTATGTTATGAGCAAAAGAGTGTGGAATTGTTGGTTTGATAAGTAATAATTCATTCAGTGGGCTTGTATTCTCCAAATACCCAGGTTAAAGTACTTGCCAGAGAAAATGGGACTCTTTTAGGCAGTTGAAGAAATTCAAAAGAGGATGGGAACGGTTAGCAAGTTGAGTCAGGAAACTTCAAAGTTGTTGGCACAGGCACCCAAATGATATTAGGTAGGAAATAATGAAAATTAAAATGGCAAGTTTCCCAATGTCAAAATTTTGCCAAATCACTGTTCCTAACAACACCATTAAAAGTACAGTTTTTTGTTGTAACAGGTTATATGTTTTAAAATTCTTTATTTTCTTCAAATATTAAATAAAACATATAGGCAGCCCTTTATTAAAGTCAACAAATACTTTGCACAGTTATGAATGGAAACCCACTAGGCTTTTTAAATTGGTACATGGCAGGATTCGATAAATAAATTAATGAATTAATGGATGGATGGATTTGTTTAAGAAGACACATATTACTTCTTGGGGTGCCTGGGTGGCTTAGTTAATTAAGCATTCCACTTGATTTCAGCTAACGTCATGATCTCACGTTCATGAGATCAAGCCCCACAGTTGGCTTCTGGGCAGACAGCATTGAGACTTCTTGGATTTTCTCTCTCTACCTCTCTCTCTGCCCTTAGACCCTCCCTCTCTCCTTCTCAAAATAAATAAACTTTTTAAAAATAATAAGACATATATTACTTCTTAACTAATTCAATCCTTACTTTATATAATGTTATTTTTCACAAGAACTTAGATTATCAGTAAAATTTTCACTTACCACAGAGCCAGGCATCAGTCCTACTTGACTCCCAAGTCCAGATTTTTCATCCAATCCAGCCATCTGAGCTGAAAATGGCTATAAATGCAATGTCTTAATGTTATTTCCAAAGTAAACGACATATATCAACAAACTTTTAAATTGAGAAATACACATTCGCTGGGATTCTTACAGAACGGCTCTGTTGAGAATCATTTGATATTTTTGACTTTAAAGCACAGAAAAAGATTCAAAGTTCTCTTTCATTGTATGTTTTTGATTGAACAATCTTCCTTAGAGTATTTTATAACTATGTTGCTTCAGAATAATGACTGCAATGGGCCAAATGTCTCCTACTTGGTAAAAGCATGTATTATTCTGCCAGTCTAATCGATTTCAGCTTTGAATTACTTTATGTGATTTTTCTCCCATGCCAACAACCTGAAGAGATTCTAAAAGATGCTTTTAAAATATTTTCCCTAAAGATTCCAGTTTCTATTTGAGACTATTACTTAGATGGTATTCTTGTTTCTTTGTTCATGACCAGTAAACTTTAAATTGTATTTATATGAGTTGATAAAGATTTTGTAATCCTTCTAATGAATCTTTGATTATTCCAAGATGTAGCAACAGTTTTACCTATTTTCTTTCACATCACAAAAACTCTGGTAACCCAGCTGGCTAAAATTGTCCATATATATTCTAGGAGTTCTAGTAATTTCCAGATTTTAGGGAGGGAAATTGGCATATTATTAAAAAATAAAAATATTTTTATTATTGCCACTAAGAATGGCAGTATTTTATAATTGCCACTAAGAATGGCAATTCTGTCTACAATCAGTTGAGAAACAAATGTATAAGTTGTTATAAAACAAAAATCATATTTCAGGACTTCATATGCGACCTTATTTTGCTATGCATCTACTCATAAATCACCTATGTCTGTCACTAAGAATTCAGAGAAGCAGGTATAGAAAGATATTTTGCTTTATTTTATATCTGGCAGGAAACTAAAATTTGAGAAGCAATCAGATAGCATTTTTAGTGTCAACTTGGTGGCCCCTTCCACATACATCATAATGGATCTGTCATCCTCCTTTCCTGTGGAGGATATGCCACATATTTTGTGACCATTCTGAGCCTAAAGAACAGCAGTAGCTGCTGTTACAGTCAAGGGCCAACACGTGAACTAAGACAACTTAAACTCTTAATAGTAAATCAAAAACTTGGGTGGGGATGGGCAAAGTAGGAAATAGGAAAAAGGGATTAAGAAGTACAAACTTTTAGTTATTAAATAAATAAATAAATAAGTCACAGAAATGAAAAGTACAGCATGGTGGATACAGTCACTAATATTGCAATAATACCGTATAGTGATAGATGGTAACTATACCGATCATGATGAGCATTGAGTAACGTATAGAATGTTAAATGAACATGTACCTGAAACTAATATAACATTGTATGTCAACCATACTTCAATAATAAAAATTTTAAAAACCTAATGTATAATCTAAGTATAACACTTAGTAATGCACAGAGCTCACCCTGCTCATGCCGTCAGGTCCTGGGTGGGAAGGATGTCCAGGAGGCCCTGGGGCACCAGGTTGACCAGGAACACCTGGTTCTCCATCAATTCCCTGAGGACCACGAGGACCCTGGAAAAACAAGCCCGTGCTAATTAGAACTGATTGCCAAATATGTACTTAACTAGAAACCTAAAAGCAGAGACTTCTTGATGGAGGGGAAGTGTTCATTGTTTTTAAAATGAATAGCCATACTGTGTGATTCCAATTCTATGACATTCCTGGAAAAGACAAAATTATGGAGACAGTAAAAAGATCGGTGGTTTCCCGCGGTTGGGGCAGGAATGGGGAGATAAAAAGGCAGACCGCAGAAGAACTTTAGGGCAGTGAAAACACTGTGTGTGGTACTGTGATGATGAATATGTGTCAGTGTACACTTGTCCAAACCCATTCAGTGTACACCAGGAAGAGGAACTCTAATGTAGACTATGGACTCTGCTCGGGGATGTTGTTAATGGGGAAGGCTATGCATGTATGGGGATAGAGCTTATATGAGAACGCACTGTGCCTTCTTTGTTTGATGTGAACCTCAAACTTCTCTAAGAAAAATCTAAAAAAAAATAGATTGCAATCCAGCCAACTACAGTAATTTCATGAGCTCTGTTGATACTGCTGACTTCAGCATGGATCACAGCCTCTGCAGAGGGGCAGGGTATATTCTGGGTAAGTATTTTACTCTTGATGTGTTAAACCCCCAGTAATGAGCCTTCTTGGAATCATTATAAAATTGTATTGAGTTCACCAGTATTCTAGAATAAGCTTCCTTATTTGGTTGGTTTTATGGTATTTAATCAATAATGTCTAAATTCACATGTCTGTCTTAGATTATGTAACCATGAGCACAACTATATATGTGCTTGCTTAACCTCCTCCTACCCCCCCAAAAAAGAAATATATAAAAATGTTTATATATATATACATATATATGTATATATATATATCTAAAAGCCCCTTGACTGTTATTTGTGGGTTTTTTATTCTTTCTAATATTTTAATGTTTTGCATAGTTCTTGGCACATAATAGACACTCAATATATGCTTATTACATTTTCACATTTCAACCCTCTTTATTCTAGTACTAATGTCTGGCATGCTTTATTTTCCTTACCATCCCTAAAAGTGAACTAGACCAATGAGAAACAGAGGAAAAGGCACAGTGACCCAGCCAAGTCTAGTTCTCAGAGAAGTGAGCAATGATTTCTAGCTGCCAAATTCCACCCTCCTCCCAACCCACATTCTGAAGGCAGCTTGGTGAACAGCCACGTCCTCAGTTCTGGAAACGTTCTCTCCTCCAACCTCATCATTCCCACAAGTCTTGTGAAGTATTTTCTGTCTTTTTAACCCTGAAGAGTCTTAACAGGCTTCAAAAAGAAAGAAGGGACTAAAGAACTCAAAAGTCAATATGATTTTTATAGTTAGAAGGAGATATCAAGAAAAATATAAGTGAGTTGGAGTTTAATAAAAGAAGCTTCTCTTCTCTAAACATGAGAACAACTCCTGGCTTACAATAAGTAAGTCAAATATGAGCTGATATGGCAGAAGGAGGAAATATAAAATGAGCTGAGGTGGGAAAGGGGGCAATTTGCATATGATGGCTTTGGGGAGGATGGAATAATTTAATTAATATATTCAAACATTTATATAGATTCATAAAGATATGAATCTGTGTAAGAGTAAAAGACAAGCAAATTTATCTATTCAAATAAAAGTAGATAGTCTGAACAACTCACACTTTCAAAACTGATTTCTCAGGAAATTATTCTCGTCCTTTATCAAGTCAAATGGCTTCTGATTCTTAAACTACTGTAGAATCACTGAACTCTTTTAATTATACATAGGAGGCTGATGTAAATTGCTCTCTAGAATTCCTGATCATATACATGAAAGCAACATGAGCTGGAAATTCATATTGTCAATGGTGGCACAAAGCAGTAGTCTGATCTACGCAGAGCCTTGTGTGGAAAACTTTTAGTGTTATTGAACTTTGAAATTGCTAATTGATAAAAATGAGCTAAAACATCTCTCTTCCCAAGAAGATTTCTTTTTTTTAATATGTTTTATTTATTTCTGAGAGAGAGAGAGAGAGAGAGAGAGAGACAGCATGAGCAGGGGAGGGTCAGAGAGAAAGGGAGATACAGAGTCTGAAGGAGGCTCCAGGTTCTGAGCTGGCTGTCAGCACAGAGCCCAAGGCGGGGCTCGAACCCCCGAACCATGAGATCATGACCTGAGCTGAAGTCGGACACTTAACCAACTGAGCCACCCAGGTGCCCCTTCCCAAGATTTCTAAAGACAAAACCAAAAACTGCATTTAGCATTTTTGAGAATAGAGAGAGGTTTAGATAATATTAATCCTCAAAAATCATATCCTTTCTCCATCCCTCTGCAATTCATAATCATGCTTCAAAGTCTATTCTGAAGACAGCCCACTTTTCTATTGACTTCACGATGCATTCTCTGTTTCCAAACATCTACTCTAAATAGCCTACATGATTTACTCTTCTACTAATTGATATTTAAGTTAATAATTTTTTTAATTATCCAAAACTACGTGAACATAATTATAAGAAAAAATATAATACATGAGCACTTTTACTGATAAACATTGAAAACAAAAAATATAATTTGGGAACACATTAAAATATATACTTTCATATTTCCAAGTGAGCTGAATTACATAAAGTTTATATTAAGATAAATATTCTATTTATTGTAGTTCCCTCCCATCCCTCAAGATACTCTAAAACTAATCTCAGGCAGCCATTTACAATAAAAAGTACCTATAGATTGCCACTAGGTGGCGATCTTTAAACATTCACAAATAGAAAGGACTAATAATTACCCCAGTCATCAAGAACTTTACTCACTACACACACACACACACACACACACACACACACGCATGCACAAATTATGAAATGTTAGAGTTGGTAAGATATGGCATATTTCCCATTTTACAGATGAGGAAACAGATGTACAGAGGTTAAGTGTCACATGCAGTTAGAACTCAGCACACCATTGTTGATCTCCTGACAGATGGCTAGTTTGTCACTATGAAGTTATCAGGATTACTTAGTTAAAACTAAGGATGTACGATAAGAGACAGTTCTGGGGGTCACTGGCTAGTCACGAAGGCTTCCTAAGAGTAGTTTCTACTACTATTTCTATTGAGTAGTTATCAATCCTGAGCAATTTTGCTCCCCTCCCCTGGAGACATTTGGTAACATCAAGAGACATTTGTTGTTGCAACTGTATGCACAGGTTTGCTACTTGGCCTCTAGTGGGTAGAAGTCAGGAATGCTGCCAGCCATCCTACAATGCATAGCTATTATGTGGTCCCAAATACCAATAGAGTTGAGGTTGAGAAACCATGCATTGTGTTGTGAGATTTCTGTAGTGTCTGATGGTAATGGAGGCAGAGGGAGAAAATGGTATTTCTGATTGCAGTACCACCCCATGTTGCGTGAGCCATAGCTTTAGTCTAGTTAAGCAGCTCCTGCAAGTCTTGGGATGTGAGGCAAAATACTCTACCTTGTAACATCATGCCAGCATCTTGCAATTGGCCATGGTGGAAGTATTTACACCAATGAAATCAGCAAAAGTATAGGCACGTCTTTTTTTAATGACTCAGTTGTTAAACACTATCATCCTAGCAAGTTGTTCAACAGTTTGCTAGGGTTAAGAGAGGAACAGAATTTCTGTTTGGGCAACTTCCAGGATTGTTTTGCTTAATTCCTAATAAATAACTACTCCTCACTCTTTTAAACACACACACACACACACACACACACACACACACACACACACACCCTTAATCCCCATTGATTGTCTTGGGCTAACCAAGATGGAAGGGTAGCATATCACACACTAAGTCAAGAAAAGAAGATGGGGTGAGAGCAGACTCATTGAATCCTAACAAGGAATTCTGAAAACGCAATCACTATTTCCACAGTAATGTCCACCTAGACTTAGGGCTCAGTGTTATGAACTATCTGGGGCACAAGTACATTGATGTACAATATTTACTGCTGGCCACCACTCTCCCCCTAATTGAAATTATCTTCTACCTGTTTCTGTCATTCTAGACCCTGCGCAGGCATCTGGAGAGCTACTAACAGTGTTAAGGCCACCAGTACTGGTGAGGCAGCTCAGTAGAACAGCAGTGAAGATTGAATAACAGCACAAGGTAATCCGAACATAGCATTACTGCACACATATACGACTGGGCCCCCTTTCCCTGGGGTACTGCTATTTACCTGCTTGCCTGCCAATACCATCCATGACTCCAGTCCCAATTTTGTTAATAGTACTGTCATCACGCAATATTTGGTCAAATGTGTGGAAGCATAAAACCTTATAAAGATGAAACCAGTGGCAGGAATTCCAAGCAACAGGATCTAAAATACATTTTTCTTTATGTATATATTCAAGGTTGTCTGTGGCTCTCTTTCTCATCTATTTCTCCCATCTAAATATGGTAAATACATATTTGGAAGGCTAAAAATCTAGAGTTAAATTTAGTAGATATTAGACAAAAAATTAAATAGCATACGTTTTTACTGATTAAAACATAAGATAATGATAGCAATACAAAAATGAACCGAGTTATTTAATACATGAAAAGACATTCGTTTCTGAGGGTGAGATATAAAAAGAAAAAGAATTGTTATCCTAGGACTTGTTAATAAGAAAAAACATCTGGCATGTATTACATAATACTTCATGCTTTATCTCCAGGGCATCAAGTTGATCATTTAAATTTAAAGGTGTTCCCTTTATTCTGGTAATGGATTTGTTGATTTTTAAAATGACTCCTTTGATAGCTCTGCACCAGCTGCACAGTGAAAAAGGATAGAGTGTTATTTTGGAAATAAATTCATTGTACAACCACTTGAAAGAAAATTTAGTCCTCTAATAGTTTTTTTCCCTTTATCCAGTTTGGTTATCCCTGCAGCAACCATAGATCACAGAACTTTGGTGTTTTATCTCAACAGTACATTCCTGGCATTGTTCACTCATGATTTATAACTTCTGAAAATAACATGAGGCATTCATTATTCCTCCTTAGGTTTTCTACTTTATTTCAGTTTGACCTCATGAGGGACAAAGAAGTGTCATTTGTGTTACCTAAAAAGATAATAGGTAATTATTACCATGTGATACTTTCCTCTGAATCAGAAGAGACACATAATCACTTCATGACCTGAATTCTGTCACATTTAATAGAGGTGGGAGAGAAACAGTGCCACTTACTCCTTGCTGCATCCAGGGAACGTGGTATAGATGGGCCTACCCAGTACATGGCACACTTCACAGAAAAGGGAACTCAGCTGTGTACTTACAGGTTTTCCTTTTGGGCCTCTCTCTCCTCTTGGTCCTTGTGATCCTGGAGGTCCCTGAAACAGAAAATGATGATTAAGCCTGCAAAACACGTATACTACAGATGTTTTTATTTTAAATGTTTGCTTGATCTAAGAAAATAAAAAAAACAGAAATCTCACTTCTTTTTTAATTCAATTCATTTGAAGACTAGAAAATAAAGCTGTGTGCAATATAAAAGCTCTGTGTACACAGAAAGCCTATTTATATATTAGCAATAAAGCTTAAAGGCCTGTAAAGAATTAAGTGTTACACTGTAGCATCATGGAGCTCAGTGAGCTGAATATATTACATGAATGATAATTATAAAATTTATGAGGATCATTTTTGCTGTCTTGTCCTAAGCAAGCCTTTGCCACTACATTAGGGCCATAAACACTTACAGTTTGGACTTTTAGAACTACATAGATGTGCAAACCCCAAATTATCAGTGATCTGAGGGAACAGATGTGTGTGTTTTCTGTCTAGTTACCTAGAATGCTACTGCTAATCCAAACCTGAAATCAGTAGTCTTTCATACTATACTATGGACGTATTATTTAATTTCATTAACAGATGAAATTAACACTTTGTTTCATTAAACAGATAAAAGTAGTCTATCTTTAATGATTGTCAAACAATGGGCAAGTGTGTCCTAATTTCAATGAGTAAAGCTAATCTAAAATTAACAGTGTAACAATGATCATTTTGGCTTTCACATAACCATTATAACACTAACATGGAGGAGAAATAGGGTTCATCAATTTCAGAATGAAATGATCTTTTATACATCATTCATTGCTGCAAAGGAATGCTTACACTTGAAGATGTTTCAGAACAAAATGTTTCAAGAAACGAAGCATCATGGTTTTGCATTCTATTGTCTTTTGATGGAGATAATATTCATAAAGATTTCAGTAACTATGAGAATTTAAAAGTACCATGAATATTGGAGAAAACTACTTACTGCTGGTCCTGGACGACCACGTATGCCTGTTACCTAAATGATAAACAAGATAATCTCTAAGATGAAGTCTTAATAAAGTTTTAGAAAAATCAAGAGTCAAACAAGAATAACAACAAAAGCCCCAGTGAATTATTTTAGAGCAAATGGATATTGCCAGTTTATGCCCATGTCCTCTTTGCTTATGCCTTAAGACATTATCTAATTTAAACTCTAATACAGAGAGGCAGGACTGCTAAGGATTGGAGCCAAGAGGCCTGGGTTCAAATCCTAACTCTATCCCTTACCAGTTGTCTGACTTTGGACAAATTATGTATTACTTTATGCTTAACGTCCCTCCTCTGTAAGATGATGACGATTATGAAATTACCTCCCTCACAAAGTTGTTGTGAAGACAAATAAATATTCGTAAAGCACTTAAGATAGCATGTAAGACATAGTAAGTACACATGGTGTTTTTAAGTGAAAGACAGCAACATGAATGATTTACTTTTTAGGTAATCTTTGTTAAAAACAAGCCAATTTCAAGGCAAAGCAACAATTCAAGCACTGCCAAATAAATCAACATGCATCTACTTTTGTTCTGATAGAGTGACGACAACTCTGAGATCTATGAGACTGATGGTTGAAGAATCTTCATCCTACTTAACAATATGGTTTTTGATCATGTACAAGTCTAAACAAGTCTTAAGAACTCTTATACAATATGAAATTTCAATCAGGAATATCACAAGATGTATTTCCAGAAGTTTGGAACATTAAATTATGCCTTTCCATTTGGATTACATGACTATTTAAAAAATAAAGGCACCTGAGTGGCTCAGTCGGTTAAGTGACCACTCTTGGTTCTGGCTGAGGTCATGATCTCTCAGTTCGTGATTCTGGAGCTGGGTACTGACAGCACAGAGCCTGCTTGAGATTCTCTATCTCTCTCTTTTCCTGCCCTGCTAGTGTTCTCTCTCTTTCTCTCTGATAATAAATAAATAAACATGTAAATGTATATATACACATCTTAACTACCGCTTTACATCCATATTTAATATGCTTAACTTTATAAAACACTGATTTCCACTTTCAGTCATGGGACAATAAAAGTCAGGAATATTGTAATAAATAAACATTAAATATTATATTAAAGAATGAAATTCTTTTGGTTTGATGGTCTTATACTATAGCTTGGTAAGCACATAACAAATATTCCTTTTATGAGAGAATATATATAAGCAAAAATATACAACCATACCATAGCTAAGTTTATTAAAGATACATGGAAACAACATATACATATACTTACAACAGGTACTAATCCTGGTTCTCCTTTTTGTCCCTGTGAAGCAAAAAAATGTTCAGTTATCAAAATATAATAGCTTAGTATGCATAGTCATATCATTCTAGAATATTCCATGTAAGCACAGAATTTCTATGTAAGAAATGCAAAAAACAAAAATGAGAAAAGAAACAGTATTTACAGTAGTCAGACATTATTGATGAAAAAAATTACTTCTCTGAAAGACACAAAAATATCAATCCAGTGTTTGAAATGCATAAAGTTATTTCACTTCAGCCTTTATACTGAATAATTCTCACGAACTGACTAGACCAAGAAATGCTTGTGATTAAAAAGATGTAAAGTCAAAGCAATAGGAAAAACTACCCAAAGCCTGAAAACTCAAAAAAAAAAAAAAAAGAAATACAATACTTGAATACTTGGATATGGTTGAATTTTAGCACTCATATTACATGTCACCTAGATTTTAGTAACTCATCAGATGCCATTCCTAAAACTCTTGCCACCGTTTTTAAAGCTCATGGAAGAATCTGAAATATAACAAGAGGTAAGTTTGCTCATCTTCAAAAAAAGAAAAAGAAGAAAGAAGAAAGAAAAGACATAATTGTATTGGTTACGTAATTCTCAATATCTGAAGAAAATCAAGAAAAAATATTAACTGAATAGGAAAATAAAAATAACATAAAAAACAATAATAACTTAAAGGAAATAACATTGGGCAATCTAATTGCCTTTTATAATAGACGTAGCAAACATAACAGATGTAGATGGGATTCTTAGAACTTCAGTCTCTCAAAAATTTTATTCTCAGAGCATGATTTCAAGTACATAGGTAAAAAAAATATTGGATGAATTGTACCTTTATATACCTCTGTTTTACCATATATCTACATGTAGTTTATTTTAGAATTTGTCTTCCAACAGATTTTGGTCTCCTCAAGGCTATAATCAAGTCTACTTGACATCCTCAGTTTGACTCACAGAAAACCTCAGTAAATTCTTGAACATACTAATTTCCATTAATATAGTATGAAGTAATGCTTTTTACTGGTTAATTGCAAAGTATGACCACATTAAGGATTACATCCAAAATGTAGAAAACGTGAGAATAATGAGTTCTATTTTATTTAATTTTTCTTTTTACATATATTGTTCTTTTATCTGATTATAAAAAGTATATAGGTTAGCAGGGAATTCTGAAAATAAAAGAATCTAAATATCATATCCAACACCCAGGAGATAACCACTTTTAACATTCTAGTATTCTTAGTTTTCCATCATGTACCTGAAATTGGTTTACCTAATCAATGCTTCAGTATTTTACTCTTAGATTATACTTTCTTTTTTACAATTAAAAATAATGTTACAATAAATATCCTTGTTTATAAATATTTGTATAGTATCCCTAACTAATACCTTATGATGTATTTCTGGAAGTTGAAGTCATAGATTAAAGATCATACATATTTTTGGGGGGTTTTTGATCCAGGCCTCGGAAGTGTACCCCTGATAGGTACAATTTAATTATACCCTTCCAGTACTATTTCACATCTGACAAAGTTTTCTAAAGTGATATTTAAAAATTATTTTACAGTCTTCATAGTCTAAATAATGGATTCAATAGCAGAATAATGCCCTGATCACACATGCTAATTATAATGCCAAGTTTAGGAAGTCAGGAATAAATTGAGAATTTAGCACTGGGATATTTCTCTACAGGGGCAGGAGGGAGCTCTATATGAGTAAGTTCAAGGTAGAACACAAGAGACTAAAAGACTGGGGTGCCTGGGTGGCTCAGTCAGTTAAGCGTCTGACTTCAGCTCAGGTCACAATCTTCATGGGTTTGAGACCCGTGCTGGGCTCTGTGTTGATTGCCAGCTCAGAGCCTGGAGCCTGTTTCAGATGCTTTATCTGCCTCTCTCTCTGACCCTCCCCTGCTCACACTGTCTCTGTCTCTCTCTCAGAAATAAATAAAACAATAAAAAAATTTTAAAAAGAGAGACTAAAAAACAACCTACAAAAAGACTAGAGAAGGAAGGATGAACACATACGGTCAGTAAAATAGAGCAGGCTAATTTCTGCATTTCCCAGTCTCCTAACTTCTAGCTTGGAGAAAATGGTCTTTCCATTTTTAACATAACCTGAAAGTAATGAAAGTTAATCTTGTAAGAGCTGTAAGATCTTTCTTTGAGATGCTGAAAGAATTTGAATTATATAGGAAAGGTAGGTAAATCTGTGCCCAACACCTAAAAGAGTTTATGAGAATTATGCTGAAAAAAAAGTCTTCTTTTCTGGAACAAATTTAGTAACACCAAGTAAAAAGTGTGGAGAAATTATTTCAACCAAAGAGAGAAAAATGAAATAGTCCACTAAGAATGGTTGTGTAATCTCCGTTTTAAGAGACTAGCAATGAAAATGCAGCCTTTGCTCTTACTTTGTGTTGAGGAGAATGGCACTTGCTGATATCTTTCTCAACTAAATTGTAAATTCTTTCATGTCTTACTATGAACTTTATTCCTCCACAATATTTGATATGGGATTCATTGTTCCATTATCAGGTTCCATAATAAATTTTTCTAATGATTCTATGATAATTCTTATTTCAGAAATAAGCCACAAATATATTTGTGGCTTTTTGTTAATATGGGCTTTGAAAAATAAATAAATAATAATATGGGCTTTGAATAAGTTAATTTATATGCAATGAAGATTTGTTTAAATTTTTGCTAAATTTGATTTTCATACTCACTGGGAAACATAAAGTTCAAATACTCTGATTCAGATGTGAATTACAGTTTAATTTTACTTCTTGTCTGTTACTCATCACTTAATGCCACATGGACATGCCTTACCACTTTTATAGGATGCCGTTACCATGGAGACAGTCATAGTGTTTTGCCCACCATTGCATCATCTGTACCATTTGACTCATACAGGGATATAACAAAGGCTCAGTAATTATTTGGGGGTTAACATGCATGAGAGAATAGATTATAAGTAACATCAATATTAATATAAGCCAAGCACAAAATACATTTTTATAACATTACTCTGCATTGATAGATCTGATGGCACATGATAATAAATGACAGAGTCATGAAGATAGCGGCACGTAACTAGAATGTGGTTAAATTGGCAGCTGGTTTGAGTGTGTCCTTCTCCCAGCTGTCCCATACTGCCTTTGGAAAATTTCAGATTTAATTTCAGACGTAAATAAATGTGAGCTGGTGTTTGTAGACCTATTCCTTTGACATATATTCAAATCTAAATAGATTCATTGATATTTTTCCCAAATAAGACAATTTTTGGTATTGCCTTTTTAACCCAAAAGTATAAAACCAGCCAGGACCTCCCCTTGATAGCACCATTTTCATTTACATTGAAGGTATAGCATTGCTTTATCTGATTATCACTTCACTGAAGTTTCGCTGTATGCAAAAATAAAGACAATTTGGAGTCGCTGGTAATCTGCCTAGTATCTGCCATGAAATTTGGGATGACTGCCCATTTCCATTCCTGATCCCTACATCCATCCCATCTGGATAAGACTGAAGCAAATGCCACAGTTTTAAAATTAACTAGAAAACTGAGAACAATTCCAAGGGAATGTAACTCTCTTCACTCAGGGGGGTTACCCATATCCAGATGACAAGTGGCTAAACTGGCCAGCTGCATCTAGGCTCATGAGTATATCATATAGTGTCCTCTTGAGTATAAAGGCTTGTCTCTGGGATTAGATTTTAGGCTCCTTGAAATGG
Organism: Hyaena hyaena; assembly: GCF_003009895.1. NCBI lineage: Eukaryota > Metazoa > Chordata > Mammalia > Carnivora > Hyaenidae > Hyaena > Hyaena hyaena. The sequence goes on along the minus strand of NW_024082119.1, from coordinate 249,448 downwards.
AGGAAGGAGAGAGAAGAGAAGGTGATGTGTGTTTGGTAAAGCGTTCAATTAATTCTTTTTTTTTTTTTAAACATTTTTTTTTAATGTTTTTTATTTATTTCCAGGAGAGAGAGAGAGAGAGAGACAGCGTGAGCAGGGGAGGGTCAGAGAGAGAGGGAGTCACAGACTGAAACAGGCTCCAGGCTCTGAGCTGGCAGTCAGCACAGAGCCCGACGCGGGGCTCGAACCCACGAACCGCGAGATCATGACCTAAGTGAAAGTCGGACGCTTAACCGACTAAGTCACCCAGGCGCCTCATCAATTAATTCTTTTAAGTGTATCTTTGTAACCAAGAGGGACCACAACCCCACTGAAGGACAGCCATCACCACTTACTTACCCTTCCCTCGTACCTTCCTCCCACACTTCCATCTTTCCTTCCTTCCATTAAGCAGTTACTGCACTTCTAATTTGTACAAGGTATATACTAAGTACAGTGATAAATGTAAGTAATTCAAAGGTTCATGTGGCACAGTCTCAATCCCTAAGAGATTTACAACTTTCTAGAGGAAATATCTATAAACAAAAATTAACAAAGTGAATAAAATAGAGGCAGTTGTAATCTATAAGCAAAGGAGCTGAACAGTGCTTACATATTTTTATTTATATGGTATATACTTTACAAAAGACTTTAAAATACACAAAGCACAGTCCTGTGTGGACAGTTCTTAAAATGAAAAAGAAATTTATGAAAATGAAACCATGCAAAGTAAAACTTACCTTTTTTCCTCTACCTATAAAAAAGAAAAGAATAAATATGTTAAATGTTATTTTATGCAGAAAGTTAATGAGAATCTCCTAAATATTTATTTTCAGAACTAGGTTTTTTGGGAAGTCAGAATTTAACCTAAACAGGTTTCCCAATTACCAGTAAGCAGAACTCAAAAATTGTTTTTGATCAATATTTCCATTACAGGAAAAATAATGCATCTCTTTGGAAAATTCTGACATTATCTGAATATTCTTTACACGATTCATATAGCATTTAAAGTTCATTAAATTATAATACTATTAAAATTATAATGAATTATCTTCAGTCAATATTCTATATTTTTACTTTTTATGCTTTTTTGAATAAGCCATTCATATCGCTGAAAAACCAAAATACATTAAAGGTATACAATTATAGAGTGAAAAAAATCTCCTTCCATCTTGCCCTCTTCCTCTAGTTCCCACATTTCACCCCCATGCAAGAGGGGGCCACTATTATTGGTTTTTTCTATTATTAATCTTCCTAACCCAAAACATAATAGGACATTTCATTTTTTTAAAGTTGTCATTTGAGTTTGTAGTGTTTTATAGTTTTCTTTTTTTTTAATTTTTTAATGTTTATTTATTTTTGAGAGAGAGAATGACAGAGTGTGAGCAGGGGAGAGGCAGAGAGAGAGGGAGACACAGAATCAGAAGCAAACTCCAGGCTCTGAGCTGTCAGCACAGAGCCCAACACAGGGCTAGAACTCACGAACTATGAGATCAAGACCTGAGCCAAAGTTGGACACTTAAGTGACTGAGCCACCCAGGCACCCCTGTTTTATAGTTTTCTTCAGATAGATCTTATACATCACATATTTATTCTTAGCCATTTTATCTTATCTGTTGCTATTATAAATGAGATATTTTTTATTCCTATTATTTATTCTATGGTGTGACTATATATAGTAAATGTATTAATTTGTTAAATTTATACCACATTTACTTATTTTTAGCATTTTTTTACCTCAGTCCCTTAAGCTTTATAAGCACACAATTATATTCTGGGCAACTAATCATTTACCTCTTTTCTTTTCATTTCTAAACCTCTAATTTCTTTTCCTTATCTAATTGTTTGCTCAGATATTAAACTGTAGTTGTAATGATGGATACCCATGCTCTATCTCTGAGTTTGGAGAAAGCAATTCCAGTGTTAAACATAATGAAGCTTCTACACTGAGATGTAAATATTTTACCATGTTAATGAAATGCCATTTGGTACTAAGTTACTGAGCATCTTTATCAAGAATATTTACTCATCTTTGCCAAATATCTTTACCTCAACTATGGGGAAACCAAAAGCTCTTTTTTCATAGATCTGTTATCAGTGTAATGACAGTATTCATTCTTCCTGTGCTTCTTCCTCTGTCCTCTTCATTTCCCTATGACAGTTTTGGTTTTGCCTCTTTGCTCGTCATTAATTTTTGCTGTATTTCTAATGTAGGCTTTTCTTAATTAATTACTTCACTAAATTTTATTTAGTTTATGGTGAAATGGTCATAGTTTTTATCCATTCTGTGGTAACATATTTACCAGTGTGTTCTTTATTTGGTAAATTTAGCCAAACTCTCCCATCTTTTTTCTTAGAGTATTTTTGCATCAATGCTGTTTTTAGCTCTGTTTTTATTATTCATTTTGGAATGAACTGAACTTTTCAAACCCAGACAGTTGTAGAATGTCACATAATTTGCTGTTTTTTAAGTTTTTTAAAGTTTTTATTCATTTATTTTGAGAGAGAGAGACAGTGAAAGTGGGAGAGGGACAGAGAGAGAGAATCCCAAGCAGGCTCCTCACTATCAGCACAGGGCCCAGTGAGGGGCTTGAATTCATGAAACTGTGAGATCAAGACCCAAGCCAAAATCAAGAGTTGGCCACTCAACCCACTGAGCCACCCCCGTGCCCCTATTTTGTTTTTTTTTTTTTTTTTAATTTGCCACTGTTGTCCAACATACTATTGATTTATCTCCACAGATTTAATTTTACTTCATTCCTGGAGTTTCTTTGCACATTGCATCAGCTTTGGGTAGCCAGCTCTTAGGTGCCTTGTTTTAATTCTTTCTATTATACCTTCCTGATTATATTGCTAAAATTTGAGTTTAGTTATTTATTCAAGGCACATTGTTACTATTGAATGATATCCAAGAGGAGAGTTGGTAAACTACTGTCAAATTTTTCCATGAAAATATGGTTGAATGCTTCATTATATTTGTTGTAATTTGCAATGGAATTTTTGGCCAGGGGAATAAAGCCCTGACACTATCTTGACAATGATGCATGCATGCAAGTCACCATTCAGGACTGCTAAAACAAAAAACCTAATAGTTTAATATTAATCTTATCTGATTCACAACATATGAAGTTAATTTTCTTGTATGTAAGTGTCTTTAACACATATATTCAAATACATAGTCTATATTAAACACAGGCATTTTTCTCCAAAATAAGTTTTAAAAACCAATTATTTATATCATTCTTTTCTCCAGGAAATCCATCCCATTCTCTTGTCTTTCTGCACCATATTAAAAGCATTCTGCATTTAGGGGTGCCTGGGTGGCTCAGTCAGCTAGGTGTCCGACTTCGGCTCAGGTCATGATCTCAGGGTTCATGGGTTCGAACCCCACGTTGGGCTCTGTGCTGATAGCTACCTCAGAGCCTGGAGCTCTTGTTTCCGATTCTGTGTCTCCCTCTCTCTCTGGCCCTCCCCTGTTCATGCTGTCTCTCTCAGAAATAAGTAAAAACATTTTTTAATAAAGTTTAAAAAAATTTTAAAAAAAAGCATTCTGCATTTATAAGCCAATGTAATAGAGAGTACTCTGGCATTAAATTACATTAGAAATAATTATTCCATTCTCAAGAGCAAATTTGGCACCAGAGAAGATAAACATTTTTTCTAGATATCCTCTTGGACATTAATGGACCTCACAGAATACCAACAAAATATTTGGAGGCATCTGGCATGGATAGGGTAACAAATGACCATCTTAAGTGGCATAAGAAATTCTCAAATTAGACATAACAACACCAGATTCAGCCAAAAATTCCTCTGGTTTTTAAGAAGACAGGGAATTAGTCTTCCCCTCTCACTAATGTTAGATAAAGTGGGTGAGCAAAACCATTAACCCCAAACGCCACTGACTAGTGGTTTGATTATTCTCTCTGGTTGCTGACTTCTGAGAGCAAAAACCACTGCAACTATAAAGATGAGTCACTGGATCAACTCAGAGCTGGCCTAAGAGCATTCTTACCAAAATTGGTGTTGCCACCTCCAGCTGTGTGTGGACAGACAGGACAGCATTCTCCAGGGGGAGTTACAGGGTCAGCACATTCAAGTACATCCTGGCACTGTATCTTGTCACAAAGAATGGCTCCGTTGTCACAGACACAGATTTGGCAAGGGGCAGGTTTCCAAATGTCCCTGTTTAAGTACATCTGGCCATTCTGAGTGCAGGCTATTTCTTCACCATATCCTTCTAGAATAAGGAGAAAAAGAGGGGAATGAAGGAGGTTAGTAATCTTCTGAAATTTTGAAATCTGGGAAATATTTAAGAGGGGGATCATCTTGTGGGTTCTAAAAATTCTGGGTAAGGCAGTAACCTACCAAGGAGGCAACACACAGAAGAATTTCCCTTATTTGGTATTAACATACAAAGCAAAATGAAATTCATGATGAAATGATTATGATACTTCTAGCCCAGCATGATGGGGGAAGAAAAAACAAAAGTGATCCTAAGTAGATATATTATTCAGATAATGCTTCCCAAAAGATTTTACTTGTGAAGGTATAAATAACCAAACATAGAAGATCAGTAAGAAGAGATAAAAATAAACCATTTGAAAAAGGGAGAAAAAGAACAGGTCAAAGGAGAATATATAATTTCTGAGTTTAGTGAAACTTTTTGTGATTTTCAGCTCCCTATAATTTTAGATTAGTAAATCCCACAACAACAGAAGATGATATGTATTCTTTACCATGAAGAAAAACTTTAAAAAGAGTGTATGGGTTTTTAAAAATTGGTTTTAAACATAAGGTAGAAAAAGAATAACAGTGTCCAATTTCATGGGATGTATTTGCTAAACTAAAGGTGGTTACTCAAGGAAATGCAAAGCTCAAAAAGGCAATGTAGTAATTATCTTTGCATAAAAATTAATTAAAGAGAATCTCGATCACAACAATATGGTAAGTTATTATATATATCTGCCAAGCACTTTTCTACACTTAGATAAAACCTTAATGTAGATTTGGAAAATATATACACATATTTACATACATAACAATAACAGTACAATAACAATAAAATTATTATAAGATAAATATAATTATTATAAGATATAGAATATATATATATAGTATACATATTGTAACTTAAGAAACAAAACTATACTATTTTAAAACACAGTATCGGTCATATCACATCATATCATCCTGTCTTAATTCCTGTAGAACCTTCCTAACTACTCAAATTCTAAAGCCCAGAGATTCCCCCCTCCAGTCTTTGCACAACTCTGCCCTCCCTCCTCGAGGCACACAGAGCTCACTATTACATTTTGCTTACTGTAACCTGTCCCCACAATTCTCTGACTACTCTATAAAAGTAGACCTCCCTTCCCACACTCATGCTGTCTCTCTCTCTCAAAAATAAACATTAAATAATATTTTAAACAGACCTCCTTTATCCAACTAGTATGATTCTCTAAACTCTTTGAAGAATTTAGTGGTCAATCCATCTACTCATTAATTTTGTTTTATAAGCCAGCTAATTAACCAGTTTCTAAAATGTGAACAGATAGGCAAAAATCATGGCCCTCATAAAACTTATCATAAGTAGTATTAATTTACCATTTTTACTTGCTTATTTTTTATCTCCTTCACTAGAGTGTAAATTCCATGAAAATAAAGGCTACTTTTTCTTGCACATCATAGTATCTCTAAAGCTTAACTCCACACCTTGCAGGGAGTCAACATTCAACAAATACTTGTTCAAAAATATATATGAATGAATGAGTGAGTGAGTCTAAATTATGGTTCACTAACTTAATTGCACCAGCATTAACTATATACTTTAAAAAAATAAAACTAAAAATTTAAAAATTAATTAGTTTACAAGATAATTTATCATTTTTATTTTTAATGTAGTATAGCTGACATACAGGTGTATGACATAGTGATTTGACAATAATATATACTATAAAATGCTCCCCATGATAAATGTAACCATCTGTCACTATACAAAGTATTACAATGGAAAAATTTATCATTTGTCATATAAATATACTCAAATGATAATACAGACTACAGATAAAAATTTCAGTGTAGGATAAAGACATTGGCCCAAATATCCATCTTCCTAACTCTAGAAAGCTTTCCTTGGATAACATTCTTTTCACTGCTCTGTGGAACACTTGGCTTCACACATCTGCCCTTCATCACAGGTATACAGCAAATGGAAAGTTGTTTTCAAAGCCCAATACCTGGTTTCTGTGTAACTTACCAGGAGATACTAAGACACTCTTTCTAATGTGTTTCATTTTCATCAAAAGATGTTTATCATACAACACATAGCTAATCAACAAAACAATATTGGTTCTGTGCACTTTTAGGAACTTTGAGCCAGGGAGAAAATAGAACTTCTGACTTAACATTTAATACAGGACTGTTTTGAAACAAAATAAGAAATCTGTACATCAAATAAGCCCCGTTACTTTTGTTTAGTTAGTGAGTTTCATGTCTATATTGCCAAAAAAAGGTCACAGCATTTCAGACTTTATTCAGATACACAAACAGTAACAAACAGGACCCACAAGTAATAGGCATGATCCATAACCTCTGGGTCAAAGGCCATGCTGGAGGGTGTGGGTGTCCTCTTGGCCATGGCCCTTGCATCTATGTTTCTTCCTCTCCTACACCTCTCTGACACCCCCGAGATGAGTTAACACTGCAGAAACGAAGCCACTCTAGAGGTCAGGCTACACCTCACTGGCAAGGAGAAAGAAGGTTCTTCTTTTTTATTTTTTTAAATTTTTTTAACGTTTATTTATTTTTGAGACAGAAAGACAGAGCATGAGTGGGGGAGGGGCAAAGAGAGAGGGAGACACAGAATCTAAAGAAGGCTCCAGGCTCTGAGCTGTCAGCATAGGACTCAGGGCTCAAATTAACAAGCCATGAGATCATGACCTGAGCTTCAGTCAGACGCCTAACCAACTGAGCCACCCAGGCACCCCATGGAGAAAGCAGATTTTGAGGAAAGACTTAAGCATGCTACTACAACATCACCCAGGAGAGGCCAGGCTGCTTCCCCAGCTGGGCCTGCATCACCCTCGGCCTCAGCTCCGGGCACAGAACAAAGACACTCCCCACTTGGCAGCACAGAGTGGCTGAAGAGAGTGTGGGTCACTGGCCATGTGACACCCCCAAACTGAAGGCAGGATCTCCCTTCAACATCATCAGCCAGACTCTCCCAAGGGGAGAAGGCTTTCAGTAAAATAGACTGATTGGGTTCATAAAGGCCTGTGGTGGATACTTTTCCAGAAACCTTAAGAACTGAATCATTCTCAGATTCAGGAGCATTGGAATGGTCACTGGGTTGTGAGGAAGAGGGCGACCTGGTGAAAGCCAGCCCTTGAGGAGGGCAGAAACATCACTTGTATTTGTTTCTGGAGCACTCAGCATGGGGCTCAGCAGCCTTTCTATGGGATCCACTGTGGGACTCTGAACAGAGAAATGAGTGACAATACATTCCTGACCCTGACGTGCTTGCATTCAGACGCCCTCTGGCAGCCTCACTTCCCTCCTTCCTTCAGTCTGGGGAGCACAGGCTGAGGACCAGGCATGCCCCTGGGGAAAGCAGATCTGATTGGGCCCAAGGTCCCTCCTTAGAGTCAAATATGACTTTTATGAATCGGCCGACACGCATGTGTTCCAAAGCCCTCTGTTCTACTCAGGTCAGAGCAGCTTTTCATTGACACATTCAAATCTCGTGTTTTCTGTTAGATCATTGGAGGATGCCTGCGACCTTTTTGAAAGGTGACTGCTTTGACTGTAGGTAGCAGTTCCTCTAACATTTTATAGCTGTGGAAATCGTGGGCACAGGGTAGAGTTCTGAGGTGCCCATGTCAACATGCACACTCATGTTGGTATGCAGACACACATGTATCAGCAGATACCCCTGTACACATATTTCTATCCTGCTCTACACACAGAGATAAGGTAAAACTCCTCTCAAAGGAGAAGAGTTATGCCATCTGCGCATGGGCAGGTCACAAGCTCAAAAGACATTTGGCCCTCTCTGTAAGTCATTTTCAAAAGTTACGGCCCCACACCCACCTCGTAAGCATTGAGTTGTGGAGCAGAGAGAACCTCAGCTGTGAAGGAAACCAGGAGTGACCGGTGTGAGGTGGCTGTTACAGATGGAGCATTCCCCAGAGGCACCTTCCCCTTTGCTCATTTGCCACACTATGAAAAGTCAGGATTCTCTAGCCCTTTGCATTCAGTTACTGCCCACCAAGTCTCAAGAGCTCAGAGCCAAGGTCAAGATACAAGCTGCAGTCCCAGTCCAAAGGGGGCCTTTACTCCCCTTCTTGGTCAAACAAGCATTTCATTCTCCATGGCATGGTGCTCTGCAGGTAGAAGTGATGGTAAGGTGTGGGTTCAGAGATGCTGGGAGTCCTTGGACTGCCCAGCAAACACATACACCCTACCGCGGATGGTGTGGGGTCTGACATGGCTGCAGGGCAAGTTTGCCAAGGTTAGAACCCAAGAAGAGACAGGAACAAATATCAAAGGTTCAGTCAAGGCATTTTCAAGAGATAATCACGGAAATAGCAACATTTTTGGATACTACTACAGAACACATTTGGCAACTTTCAAAGAAATAGCTGTTCCAAGCCATCTGAGGGTCCAAAGTCCCTTTATCTTTGGTCCAGATTAAAAAGTCAGGAAAGGAAGATGGATCAGCAGAAGGTGAGCAAAGCCTGCAGACTATTTATACCGATTACCTGAAGCTCCCATCTGTGGGACACCACCTGCCTCAAACCTCCTCCTGAGGAGAAAGCAAACTACTGGAGGGTGGGAAGCCTTGTAACTTTTAGGTGAAAAATCACTTTGAAACAATGTAGCTTCATCAGGAAGCTACATTTCTATAAATTCATCTTCCTGATGAAGCTACATAGGAATGGACTTACTTCTATAGTCTATCGAACAATTCAATTAGGTAAATACTTTAAGAGTAATTTTGTTCATTAAGGTTTTTATTTCAAAATTTTCTTTAAATTTTAGTTAGTTAACATATAGTGTAATACTGGTTTCAGGAGTAGAATTTAGTGTTCATTAAGTTTTATGATTGAGAAAGAAATAATCCGATTACAAACACTAAATGCCATTGGCTGAAAATGAGATTCACCATAAGATCAAGCAGCTTGCTTCTCCCTTTCCACACCCCATGCGGGCAAAAGTGTTTGCACATATTTACTGAGAGAATTAAGTGGGTGTGTGCTTACTACTGCATGTGCAAGATATCCAAAGTATATATATTCTGTTTTCAAAAAGTATATAATTATTGTAAAGTAGACCTCAGTTGCACCTATGAAATAATTAGATATGTGGAACTAGAGAATACGAAAAACAAACAAAAACCAAAATGACATGCAATAATGTTGCCAATTAAATATCATTACAATGTGTGAGAGACTCTTCTTGGTCAGTTATCCTGTTCTCTATGCTGTTTGAGGTTGGAATAAAAAGATACAGTCTCTCTTTTGTGTTAACTCATAGAACATCACTTTCTTACGGAAAGCTTAAGACAGCATGACCTCAACCCAAGGGACAAAGAAGTGAGCCACTGTATGACTTTCTTTAAATGACGATGTTAAAAGTTAGTTATATACTCTGAGTCATCACTGGTCCTTTTCCCCTGAGAATTTATAATTAAATTTAAGATGATGTGGAAAGTTAGTTGGAATGCTTTTAAATGGCAAGGAGATGAAAAACCACATTTGCTGCTAAACCCTGTCTTCTCTTCCCCCACATAAGAATCCATACACATTACCGAGGGCACAAAAACTCAGTGAACTCTCATTGTTCATGTCTGAATGAAAGACATGTACAAAGAAACACTGAGTAGAAAATACAGGGTGTCTTGCAGTTCTCGGGTTTGTACATGGTAGTTGTGCACCTTATGATTAGTTTGTCCCCTCTGTTTTCTACATAGACGTTCACATAAATGAAAAGAAAAGCTAAATAGAAAGCAAAATTGTAGACAATTTGCAGTGGAGTTGTCATGACACAATTATTTTATAAATGACAATATTATAAAAAACAATTTTTTCATATGACATTTTCATATGACATTCCGAGAGATTCAATACTATCCTGTCTCCTTTACCCAAATCATAAAAATTTACCTATGCCAACATTAATCTTGATTTAAGGCCTAGAATTTCAACAATTATTGGCTTTAAAGTACGTAAGTAAACATTTTTTTAAATAAAATCTGAAAAAAAAATCCCAAACTGCAATATTGTGACACTTGTATATTGCCATTTACATTTCTTTAACTTTCCTAAAATTGAGGAGGATTTTAGGTGGGTATCTGATAATACTGCCATTACTTTGTAATCTTCTGTGGTGTTGTAACTTCCAAAAATGTTGTCTTCCAAGGTACAGGGTTCTTTGACCCTTACCAATTGTTCCAGCAAATTGACCCAATCCATTGTGAAGTCATTACCACAAATGTCCTGGCACTGGGATCTTAGAGAAAATAGATGTACCTTATGTGTCCACATTTTATTTAAGAGTAACCCAATTGTCCTTTGTTTCTCATATATCCTCGTAGATTTGTCTTCTCGTAAAGCTTTTATGTGCTTTTAAATTTAGTTGTAAGAATTCAGTTCTTAATCACTAGATGGCAGACCAAACCCACCATCTTATTATAACACATCATTAGAAATTCAGTTATCAGAGCTGTGCCTCACCTCTGTGCTATGCCCCAGGTCTATATCCCTTTATATAATTATACTTGTACAAAAAAGCCTGCATAGAAGTGGCCATATTGAAATCTTTGACTCCCCAGGAAAGATGTGATTCTCTTTGTATATTAAATGATTGGAGTCTACCTAAAAGCTTTAGAAAATATATGAAATAAAAATCCCTAAGCCTATGCTGGGCATTCCCTAGATATAACTGAAGTTTTTCCTTGCAGAAATAATATAGAATTCTCACGTCACAAAAATTTTAAATCTCTTATTCAGACAAGTGTTTGTTTGGATAATTTCCCCCATTGGACTGTGAGCTCCTTGGGAGCTAGAACTACATTTATCTCAGTAACCTTCACACTCAAGGTCATAGAATCCGCCTTTCATAAATATATTTGCTGCATGAATGAATGCGCAAGTGAATGAAGGAAAGAAGGAAGTGTTCAGTGATGTACTTGTTAAAAAGATAGCACAGGAAGCTCTCCTTCCTCCTTCTCTAAACTTCTCAGAGAGGATGTGCACTTGGGACTCCCGTATGAATGAAAAGGAAACAGGTCGCTTGATGCTTCCTGTCAGATGTGCCCCTCATATCTAGGCCTCTGTGTGACCAGAAAGGAAGAAGACTGTGTCAGTCACAACAGCTCATATCTTGGAACAATTTTCAGAAAATGAGAGCAGCCCTTCAGCCTTCCTAACCCAGCTGGCCTCAGCCCCTTCTGGGGTTATGAAGGTCTGGGCTAACATTATTTAAAGTTTCTCTGACTGTGCAAGTCCTTAAAGAACTACAATCACGGCACTGTCGGCTGCTGCCCTCATTAAATGGGCAGAGAATGCCTTATGGAACAAAGTGAAGTAGCCGCAGGGCTGTCCCACGTGTCCTCCTGGACCAAACCACAGATGCTGCCTTTCCCAGTGCATGGCAAAGCCCCAGCTGCTGGCTTTGGTTCCAGAGACTCTTCCAATGAACTCTCCCCCTTCCTTCTGCTCTTGGGTATTGTTTATCATAAGGCAAAGACAAAGAGGTTAGCGTATTCAAGATCTTCCTTTAGACTCTTCCAAGTTAATGCCAACATTTCCACATTTATCATTTTCCTTTCCTCATCTGATCCCCAACATTTAAAAAATTAAATACATATGAAACCATTGGGGATAGTTGAAGGGTCGTTGTCACATACTTGGACAATATTTTTCTTTTTCTTTTCTTTTTTAAATGTTCATTTATTTTTAAGAGAGAGAGAGTGTGTGAGCAGGGGAGAGGAAGAGAGGGGTGAGAGGTAACAGAGGATCCAAAGCAGGCTCTATGCTGTAAGCAGAGAGTCCAATGCAGGACTCGAACTCACAAACTGTGAGATCATGACTTGAGCTGAAGTCAGACGCTTAACTGACTGAACCACGCAGGCACCCCTAGACTATATATATATATGGAAAATTTCACTTTCCAATGAGCTCTCAAATTTAAATCTCCTTTTAGGATGGTTATCTACATTTTTACTTTTGTTGTACCTACCTCCACTCTTTTATTGCACCAACTGGACAAAAATAGACATTCAATGATTATTTGAGCTGAGTTAAATTTCTATATTACAAAGAACAATCACATTGTAAATTCTAAAGCAATATAATAATAATATTGAAAAATTACTTTGAAATCTGAGAAAGTAAAAAGAAGACAATTCATACACAGTATTTCAGTGAAGCATACAAATAACATGAAATTAGAGAAACTCTCTACAAAGGTGATTAGTTTCTTCAGTGCAGCCAGTAAATATTTCTCAATCTCATATGTAAGGGCTTTTCAGTTAACTAGTAAAACTGCTTTGCTGTTTTCACTTGAGTTAAAATGGAAAAAATAAAAAAAGGAAAATCTCTCATGTTAGGTACTACTTAAGTTTCTTTCCATGTATCACTGGGAATCTAAACGATTGTGGCCAAAATGTGAAACTACAATTATGCATAATGCACATGCAATGCTCATCTACAGTTCTGTCTGGAAAACCAACTTACAGTCTGCTAATGCATTTGACATAGATTTTTTTTTCTCCACAAACATGGCTCAAATTATTGAATAGCTGTAAAAACACCACAAAGAAAATAAGCCTTATATTGAATACACTATACATTTCAGTAGTAACTTCTATTGCAAACCCTCATCCTTTTCTCAAATGTTACTTCTCATAGAAAAAGTACAATTTTTGCTATGCCAAAGGTGTCTCCTGATCTAAATGCATGGACAGCTTTGAATTGCTTTGAATGAATTTGGTCTATTGAATCTCTCCTTAGTATGATATTGCTTAAAATTAAGAAGGGAACCAAAAATCTGCTTAGCTATTTTTCTGACAAATGGGTGGTATCGTGACTTTTATATATATATATAGTCTGGAGATAAATTAAATAAGAAGCAAATTCTGGACAAGATTCAGTACTCACATTCCAGCTTTCTATCATTTCCTTCAAGTCTTAGCTCAAATGTCACCTTCCCCATGAAGACTACTCTGACCATATCACAAAAAATGTAAAATTTACCACACATGTCATGCTCAGTCTACCAATTCTTGCTCTTTTTTTCCCTTTTAATATAGTTCTTATCACTTTTAAGCCTACTATATTACTATATTTATGGTTATTGTTTGTCTCTCCATGATAAAATAATAGCTTTATTAGGACAGATAGAATTTGTTCTGGTCTGTCCATTGATATATCTCAATATCTTATAATACTTTCAGGATCATAATGGATGCTTAATAAGTATTTGGTGAATTAATTTTTTGAATATTCAATTATAAGAATACCAAAGAAGAGATCTAAACCATGTTAGATATAAAACTATTTGCTTCGATCCTGGGCCTATTACATAATTTTTCAAAAAGCCTCATTTTTCATGACTATTCCAATGTGGGCCCTATATGCAGGGATTTAAAATAGCTGGCATTGTGGGAATATCATGTATTAATGTTATTTATTCCAGATATTATGTCCTGAAAAGAAAATATATATTTTTAACTAAAAAGAGTTATTTTTGTATTTTAAGAGAATATTCAGTATGGGATACTCATATGGGTGATGGATGGTAGATATACTTGTGGTGAGCATAGCATAACATGTAGAGTTGTTGAATCATGACACTGTACACAGACAACTAACGTAATCTTATGTGTCCACTAAACTAAAAAAAATAAAGGTGAGCATAAAATTAACTATATTTAGGGGTGCCTAGATGGTTCAGTCAGCTAAGTGTCTGACTTCGGCTCAGGTCATGATCTCAGGGTTGGTGGGTTCTAGCCCCGTGTTGGGCTCTGTACTGACAGCTAGCTCAGAGCCTGCAGCCTGTCCTCTCATTCTGTATCTCCCTCTCTCTCTGACCCTCCCCTGCTCACACTGTCTCTCTCTCTCAAAAATAAATAAAACATCAAAAAATTTTTTAAAAAATTAACTATATTTATATGATAGAACATTTTTAGAATGATTTCAACTCTTCATCTTATGATTTCTTTGCAGCTATATTTTGCTTCCTTTTCTTGTCTTCCATGACACAAAAGAATATTTAGGCCTCTAAAGAAAATGCAGACATTGTAGCCAGGTTTTAACTTCTAATTTATTTTTTACTGACTTATTTACTCACTGCCCTTACCCTGACCAAGCTGAAATTTCTTTCACAATCAACCAAACATTCTGCAATCCTCAAAAGCTCTTTGATCCCATTCATTTTACTACCAAGGATTCTAAAATATCCTGAAGCACTCTTCCCTTGGGAGTTCATTTCTGGAGGAAGGGGGCCCTCCTGCTTTCATCCTGAAGGCATGATTTCTGATTTTATCCACATGGGTATATTTAGGCATTTGAATTAATAACCATAACATCCACTTTTATCCTGATATACCTAGGTTTTAATTTATATCTATTTTGTGGCTATTACAAATTAGAAGGTGATTTCACTGAAGAACATAAATGAAAATGGATTTACCCTTCTTTCTGGCATTCCTTACACAAATCACTTGCAGAGCAGGTAGCAGATTCTTTAAAATAAGACTAAAACCATTATTTCAGAATCTAAATCCATCTCTTCATCATCACGTTCAGCTTACCTTCTATAATGCACATTCATGGTTGTACACTAGCCCCCATATTTACTGCAGTTTGAAGATCAAGCCCAAAATGCACCGAATCTCAATGCCAGACAAATACCACAGTAATATTCAGGAGGAGAAAGAGAGACTGCTACTTTAATGAAAAGTTATATTAATAACTTTTCTATATGCACAGCAGAAGTATTCATTGGGAAATTTCTGTGTTTGTAGGGGGAACAATAGACAAGAAAAGCAAAGAAGGAAGAGGAGGAAGAAGGAGAGGAGGAGAAAGGAGAGGGAGAGGAGAAGGGGGCTGAGACCAAACAAGACAATCTATTTTTTCCTACATACCTTTACTACATTGAGAAGGAAGATTTGCAAGTTTCTTTAGTAAAACATAGAACTCAGCTAGGAATATCTTGTTGTCTTATGATTCGATAAGAAAAATACCAAAAAATGGAATACAAGATTTTTACCTGTAGATCTATGTGCTTTTAAGAAGTTATTTCCCTTAATAAGTAAATGAATGGAAACCAAAATAAAACACTCTTTTGTAGAGGTAACATGAACATGACAAGCTTTATTATATTTTAAAAGTCTTAAGTTATTTATAGTTGTTCAAAATTATTCATTTTGGCTTTGTTTAATCTCTGAATTTTATCATTATTGTTTAATTCATGTTAATTTCTTAAAACATGGTGGCTATGAATATATGTAAAAGAAAAGAATACTCATTATTTTCTTAAAATATCTGTCGTGAGATTTAGAGTTTTCAAAAACTTTCAATTATTTACTTAATCCCTAATAGCTATGGAATGCTTATTTTGTGCTAACCGTAGTTAACAGGTGTTAACATCAGAGAAAAATGTAGGACATTTGCTAACTGGGGAATGTAATATTTAGGTTGTACAAAAAGACAGAGTCACTGGGTTATTTGCTTTAGTAAATGAAAAAGGAGACTCAGTGTCTCTGTTTATTAATGTATATGAAAAATAAAATGAGCCTTCACTTTAAGGTGAAATGAAATATTCTGGGATATCACAATTAAGTTTGCCTTCAACTGTTGCTAAAAGTTAATCTAAATAAATTAGTCATTTTCTGGCACAAGGAATGGAGGCATTATTTAATCCATTTAGTCAATATTTATTTATACAGCAAATTTTACTGAATATTTGTGTAGTACAAGAGTACACTGTGGATCATGAAATGAGACATTTGGAGTCCAGCTTCCTTGCCAGAAACAATCAAAACATACAGAAGCTACAAAAGGTAATAAAACTTTCTTGTAGGAGAAAAATAAGTTTGCATATATGTGTTTTCCAGTAGTACATTCTGGAAAATTTGCATACACATTGAAATTTTATAAACTCAATTCTGGAAAATTTCCTCTGTGCTTTGCAAGGTCTTTGCCCAATTCTATTCATTTTAATTAACTAGAACTAATTCTCAGGAATGTCAACCTGAGGATTTTTTTTTGAATCTGAAGTAAGTTTCCCCCCTGAGGGGGAAAGTTTTGTTTATAAAAGCAGACTTCAAGTAAGTGAGGAGTATAAAGAATACAGAATTCCAAATAGCATTAAATTATCTTAGGAGTACACTGATCATGTATCTGACTATCCTACAGTGTCCTATTTGGTAATAAAGTGTATTTCAAATTCTAGGGCAGTCTGGATGCATATCAGAAGAGCAGAAGCCCACACATGCACATCACCTCATGTGTTCTCATAATACAGCAGTCTTATGCCATGGCCAGTTATGAGATCCCTGTGTGGGTTTCAGCCTTCTTTGTGCGTTTTAGTCTCCAGCATCTTTGGCATTAAGATGATAAAGTATATGTACTTACTCTTGAAGTGAATATCAAAAAACATAATGAATACATTTTGATAATACAAGGTATATCAAGTTTATATTTACTTAACAAACACTCATTATCTATCTGTTACTTTGCCAAATATTGAGAATATAGAAGTAATGTAATGAATTCACTACAATGCAAACTTTCCAGGATGTACTACTGGGGTATATATATATATATATATATATATGCATTTTTTTCTTGTTTCCTTTTCTTTGAGTGAGAAAACTAAGATCCAAAGTGGTTTCTTCCAAAAACTCACTTCCAAGCCATATAATATTGCCACTCCTGGCTCAATGCTGGTAACTGGCAGTGGACTCCTTCTCTCTGCCAACTGGCCAGGATGGATCTGAAGGAGTACAGCACTTCCTCTCATTCATTACTTCCTATTTTCATTTATTTTTGCCAACTCCTCTCTTGCCTGTGGGTAAAACAACAGCACTCTTGTTTCTAAACCTCTAGAGTCATCACAGCTAGGTGCTTTGGAGAGAAGTGGAAGAGCAGGTCATCATTCATGGAGCCAACCAGCTGGGCAGAAGCCAGGAACTAGAGCAAACCAACATGGGAGGAACCAGTTGCCTTAATGACTAAGTCTGGCAATGCTGAGATGAAGTATACATGCATTTTTCTAGGTCCAATTCCACAACCATTTGGAAATTTGGCAAAGTCAAATTTAATACCACCTTTCAAATTTAGATACAGAATTCTGGATTATATGGATTTGGCATTTTAGGAAGTCAAAAACAGCTGTCTTGAATAACATTTAGCTTGAAAGACCCTGAATTTGATCCATAGATACAAGTTTATAATTTAGAAAACAGTGCAAAATAAGGTATCAAATATCTATGCTAGAAGTTCTTTATGTTACTACTAGCAAATCCATTCATTTCCATTTTCACAGATTTACATAAGGTAGTACATTATTTATGTAAGATACTAGCTTTGAAGAATTATGTATAAGAAGTTTGAAAAGATGGGATCACTGTGAGCTGATATTATCTGAGAAAGGATGAACAGAAATGGGTTCTAAAGTAGGCTTTGAAAAATGCAAGGTGTTTCAGATGGTAAAGGTAAGGAAGACTGCCTGAGAAGAAAGAAGGAGCCACCTAAAATAAAGCTGGAGTGGAGGGCAAATATGTCATATCAGAAAAGGTTGGTTCCATCTATGAAAAAAAGAGTGGTATGAATTCCTCTAGAAGGATTCCACGACTTGCCCCTTCCCCACATGTAATTTGGGCATTATCTTCTCTGAGCACTGATTTCATCTTGCCTATACATCTAACAAAGTACCTGGAACAATCTATCAAACTTACTTGTTTGTTTATATGTAAATTCTACCCGGTTATACATTTGTTGAGGATAAACAACATTTCATTTATCTCCATGTCATTAGTGTAAAACAGTACCTGAGGCATAGAAGAGGTCCAATAAATGCCTGTTGAATAAATAAGTGAATGAATAGAAGAATGTAGAAGTAACCTGCAGAAACATTAATCTATAAACAGAATTGAAGATGAACTGGAAGCAGAGACTAAACACTACCAATGGGGTGTGTGGGTGGTTCAGTCGGCTAAGCAGCTGACTCTTGATTTCAGCTCAGGATATTATCTCACAGTTTTGTGAGTTCAAGCCCCACATCAGGCTCTATGCTGATGGTGTGGAGCCTGCTTGGTACTCTCTCTCTCTCTCTCTTTCTCTCTCTCTCTTTCTGCCTTTCCCCTGCTCCCACTGTCTCTGTCTCTAAATAAATAAACAAACCTAAAAAAAAACTTTTTAAGTAAAGGCCACTAGTTAAAAATGTTATACTGTATTTAGGAGAAATAGTTATTCTGGAAATGAAGAAAGCAGGGTAAATCCATGGAACACCTGATATGAAATATGCAATGTTTGATTGACTATAGGTGGGAAAAGGTATTAGAAAAAATTTTTAAATGACTTTCAAGGTCCAAGAATGAATGGGGGAAATAATATCTATTGGATATGCTTGTGAGTTGAATTATGTGCCCTAAAAAGATATGTTGATATGTTGACCTTAATTGGAAATAAATCCTTTGACGATGTAATTACTTAAGATGAGGTCACACTAGAATGGGGCGGGGGCCTTAATCCAATACGAATGGTGTCCTTATAAGAAGAGAAGACACAAAGAGAAACAGACACAGATGATGGAGGCAGAGGCTGAAGTGCAGCTGGAAACCAAGGGCAGTGAAGGACTGCGGGCCACCACCAGCAGCTAAGAAGAGGTAAGAAAGGATTCTGTCTCCAGGTTTCAGAGAGACTATGGCCCTGCCAATATCTTGATTTTGAACTTCTGACCTTCCTAATTGTGACAATACATTTCTGTTGTTTTAAGCCACCCAGTTTGTCATACTTTGTTATACAGCAGCCTAGAAAACTAATCCAGATACTTACAGGAAGGAGAATGGTCTAGACATTGAATAAAATAAAAGTTTTGGAGAGATAAATAAACTTGATCAGAAAAATGTTAAATCTGACTGAAGCATATTAGGATGAATATATAAGGAAAAACGACCCAGTGGAAATACTAATAGCTATGAGTTATTGTGTGTTATGAGAGTTATGTTAAATGTCATAGGGAAATTTTATACTTAATCCTTTCAACCACTTGGGGAGAGGCTTGGAGTCGATCATCACAAAGTCAGTGAGTGACAGAGCCAAGATCTGAGCAACCACACACTCTTAATGACTACATCCTAAGTTAGGCAGTTGCACTGCTACCATAGAGAGAAAAAGGGAAGACAAGTTTTTATATATAAAATTTAAAATTCACTCTGAATGTGGATTTTGAATAAGTAAGAGTAATAAACTGACAGCCCATATGAGGAATGAAGAGCAAGAGGAGTCTGGATTAACTTGAAAGGAGAAAGAGTAAAGCACGGTTTACCTTAGAGATAAGAAGAGACTATGATTTTTTTTAAACTGAACTTTTTATCAAAGAGAAGTGAAACATATTAAGAATGTGAACTCCATTCTTTCTATTCAGTTCCCAATTCTAAACAGTCAATATTTCATTTCCTGATGTTATGTCTGTGAAGCCACCAAATGTTACCATCCTAATATCCTGTGAAATTTCCCCTAGCTTTCCTGAGGCTTCACAGGATATTGATGGGGAAAAACTATCTCCGTGACACAAATAAACCTTCAGGCATCTTGATGAGTATGAATAGTAAATGACTGCATACGAATATCATTTAGTCTCTTTTAGATTAGTTTATAGGACACAGGAAATGAAATTTTCCCCCAGGAAATTCAGCTTACACTGTATAAATATGACTCCCCTAATAACAAACATTATACTTTATTCTACCTACTTTATTTAAACTAAAGAGGTGATGCTGAAAAACCCAAACGGGAAAAATTTGATAAAATTCAACACTGAAAAATACAATTTAAATGAAAACAATAACCACCTGCTTTTTAAACTTCACCTTTCAGGTTTTCTTTTCCTTTCATTTTTCTGAAGTCTAAATTAGTCTTTACAAAAGTTCTTAACTGTTTTCTTCTTTTTAAAAAATTTAATCTTCTGTTAATTAAGAGCTTTGAAAATAGAAATCTCCCTTCAAGAACCAATGTACAATTTCAATTTTCTCCTGTTTAGTAATGATCAGCTCAGCACAATTAATCTGAATGGCAGTAATGGTTAGAAATAAAAGCAAACAATGGAATAAATGTGATTGCTCTTTTTTTTTTTAAATAGAACATGTTATCTAAAAAAATTTAAACCTGATCATTTGCAGGCTGATTTAATGGGAGATAATTGGGTGAACGATATGATATTAATGGAATAACTGTGATTTAAGAGTTATTTAATGGAACTCTATTGGTTAAACATCAACTATAAAGACTGATGGAATTTATCATGAGCTCAGCTAAACTTTTCATGACTGGCCTACACTACCAAATGAGATGACAAGATGAGGAAGATACTTAATAAACTTTAAAAAGAAGCTTAAAATGTGACTCCAACAAAAGGATTCTTTCTGGAGCTGTGGAGGTTCAACCACAGGGGAGAAAAGCCATTCACAGCAGCTGAATTGTTAACCAGAACAGTAAATTTAGAAGCATTATTTCATGTGCATCTATACTGACCAATTCTCTGGGAGTTAGAAATTCTAGGAATAGAAATTCTCCATATCCATAACAAACTGCTTATATAGCAGAATTCATATATTCAACATTATTCTACCTCATTCATAAAATGATGGGTCCTTCAACTTTGTATTCCATTAACTATATAAGAGTAAAGAATTTATCAAGAACTTATAGGAATATGAAATATACATGATAATGCTCTTCCAGACATGACTTAATGCTAATCTGTGCCAGCTCATATATGAGGAATTACAAACTCCACTATTTATTGTGCTAAAGCTGTCAGCATCTTTAACAATTTATTTTTATATAGGACCTAGATTATATTTAAAATTATTTGGAATTAATTTATCTTAATCATTCAGTTTGTGTAATGGAAAGAGACTATGCAAATTTCCCTCAGTTATCATTGCTAACACTAAATTGATATTCCTTATTTTTAAGAATATTAATACATGGGGTGCCTGGGTGGCTCAGTTGGTTAAGCGTCCGACTTTGGCTTAGGTCATGATCTCACTGTTTGTGGGTTCGAGCCCCGCATCAGGCTCTGTGCTGACAGCCAGCTCAGACCCTGGAACCTGCTTAAGATTCTGTGTCTCCCTCTCTTTGTGACCCTCCCCTGTTAACGCTCTCTCTCTCTCTCTTCTTTCTTTCTCAGAAATAAAACATTAAAAAAAATTTTTTAAGAATATTAATACGTAAAAAATGTCTTATCAAAAGGAAGTAGTACTTCTCTTTCCTAATATCCAAAAAATTTTAAAATTTCATTTCTTTTCATGATGCTAAACAAGAGTGGATTTCAAGAAAAGTGATTTGGCAGTTAGAGCGCATTAAGTGGGACATTCTGCAGAATTTCTTAAGAGGAAAGAGGAAATAAGCTCTTTGGCAATTATACTAAAAGGTCAAAGAAACCCTAAAACTCAGGAGGAATAACAAGTTTTTTAGTAAAGCATGTATAAACAAAATAATGCAAATCAAATCTCATTTCCCCTATTAAATGACCATATTTAATAAAATGACCTATATAAAACCCAGTGTGCTGTGTAGGGGCCTGAAAAGGTCTTGGCAAGGTAAAGGGATGATTTAGTCTTCAAAGAAATAATCCACAGAAATTCTCCAAGGAATCCTAGGGACATGAACAGGAAGAATATGATCTTTATCCGTCCAACAGATGTTGAGCACCTACTATGTGCCATTTCTCCACTGGGTACTAGAGTTGAACAAAATAAAGGACAGAATTCAAATTCCAAGTAGCTATAGCCCAAAGAAGGAAAGAGATAATCAATCTTCTAAAGTCCATAATGGTAAGAACCTTGATAGATATAGGATTTCCAGAGGCCATACATAAGCCTTGTTTAAGGTATTATGCAGGAGGGGTAGGTTAGTTTTTCTGGTGGAAGTGTTGGGTCAACTAAGAATTGAGAAGGAAGTAGAATTTATCCAGGAGCTATATGGAATTCACTATTGTTAGAAGGAAGAGAGAGAGAAATCAGAAAGCAGGGAAAGAGACCGAGTGGTGGGGAAAGGAACAGAGCTAGAAGAAATGGCAGGATGGAGGTCTGGAGCACAGGTTTCTGATGCACTTCAGGCCTCATACATTGGCTTCACCTTCAGGGTAAGTAGCACTTTGCCCATTTAAATCAAGAGAACAAGGAATGAGGATGAGAGGGCAAACTTGCAGCTCTAACTCATACACTTTTTAGATGTACTTTGACTCTTAAGTTAGCCATGGGGGACTCCTACGAGGCAAAGTGACGCAGGGGAAATGGAAATTAAGGAGTCAGGGAAACCTAAGATTTTTGTTTTATTTTGCTTTTTAACCCTGGCACTGTAAGTCACTTGTTATGTAACATTTGGCAAATGACAACTTTTTTGAACCTCAAATTTTTTCATCTACAAATGGGAGTAATATACTCACCCCTCAAGGTTGTTTTGAGAATCCAATAGATGTGAAAGTGCTTTGAAAAAAATCAGGTATTTAAACATAACCATTATTATTTAGCACTTCTCCTGCCTCCTTCAACCTCACTTACATGTATATCAACAGCAAATTCATGCTCACTTCTCTCCCCTTTATGGGGGCCTATCAGACTCTGGAGTAGGGTGAAGGAGAGATAAACCATGCATTGCCTTAAATTGGCAGAAATCCATTTGTATAGGGCTATGATGACAGTGGAGGAATCCTGTTTCTCCCACAAAACACCCTGAAGTCAGGTATTTAATAGCCAGGCTTTGCGTCTCTCCACAGAAATTACATCACAACATAGAGTGTGCTCAGATTTCAAGAACAGCAGTGATAACACATAGGGAAGAGAGGAAAGATGATTTCTGTAGAATGAGAGGAATTTTTCTGACTTAGCATATGATAGTGGACAAAGCCATTGTAGTAATCAGTATGGCCTGTTAATGCCACAATGCCTGAGCTACCTGCCTACAGCAATACACCTGTGTTAAATATAATCACAGATGCAAAGTTTTTTTGAGACTAATTATATGGTAACCTCGACAGGAGGCTTTTTAAGCTGTCACAGAATATTTAGTGATTTCAGTCAATATATCCATACCTTGCAAGTTATGTTTTTATGAAGTAGGTGTCATTGAGCCTGCAGGGTTGGGAGGCAAATCCCAGTATCATCTTTCAAAGCCATTGAAAGCTTCAGGTTATTTGACTATATTTTATAATCTTTCAGTTCTTCCTCTATTCAGAGATTTCACTCCAAAGCAGTCCCATAAAAATGATATGTGTTTTGTTACTTTAAATGCTACGTATTCCTCAAATTGAAGAGTTTCTTTTTAATTTAAAAATGTTTAATTTAACTTAATTTTACATTTCAGCCTTGATTCTGTTTTAAATTCACGCTTCTCAAATCTGGCTTTGCATCAGAATCACTCAAAGAATTTTTTTTTAATTTCATCTCCTAGACCCTACCTCTTGTGATTCTGATTTTGTTTTGCAACTGGAAATCTGTAGTTTTTAAAAGCTTCTCTAGTATTTTGATCCCAGACTTGGGTATAATTACTTTAGAGCCACTAAGGTAAGCACTTGCAATGATATACAACTTTCTTTAAATGGAAGAAACAGCAAGAAAACTATTGTTTCTTTGACAGATCATGCCTATTTGGGGGCCTTCCCTTCCTTATGTCCTGTAGTTAGAAAAGAAAATATTTTCTGCTCTTTAAGACAACACAGACAAAAGCTAAACAGCACCCCCCTGCCCCAGTAGGAAAATTTACCACTAAAAACTACCACAAATCTGAAATCTCAATAATCTTTTTTTAAGGTATCAAAACCCAAATTAAAATCACTTTAAGAACAGCAAGACTCCTTGGTAATTTCAAAAATCTATCTCCCTGGAAATAGATCTAATCTAATTTAGATCAGTACAGTGAGATTCTGTTGCAAATATCAGAAGTTCCCCAGAATCCATTTGTGCCTTCGTGGTCCACTAGTGAGTAGAATCACTGGGTAGAATGCACATACCAAAAAAAGAAAGCTCAAGAAAAACATTTCACAGGGAGAATTTAATAAGAAAAAACAACAACTACCTTATAGAAAACAGATGGCTAGCGTTACCAAAGCTGGAGGCTGCTAGCTGTGCCTTCAGTTTGTTTTCTGTGCTTTTATAAATTGGCAGGAAAAAAATCCATTACATTTTACCAAAAGGGGCCCAGCCCATAAATAATTCACTAGAGAAATAAAAGAAATCCATATTTCAAATACAAAATATGTAAAATGATTGAAGAATGACCTTTTAGTTTCTTTTCTTTTGAGAGATGATCTTGAGACATTCTTTAAATATGCAAGAATTGAGAGAAAATGATGTGCACCAAGTAATAGTTTATATGTCAAGTATCATTTTTGTTTTTATCTTTTAAAACCCTGTTCTCTATTATACATGCAAAAACTACTAGGTGATGTTTACTTTCAGGAATGACATATTTAATCCAAAAATGGAGAAATTATTGTACGTGGCCTAGGAAATTATTTTCAAGTTAGGAATTGGAGGGTGACTTAACCATATTATGTGCATCAACTCAAACTTCATTTGTGCTAAGATTTGGAGAGAGTGATTGGATTATAAGTTATTATATAACTTATTTAATTATTTAATTATATAATAATTATTTAATTATATAATAACTTATATAATTAAGTTATATATATTAATTAATATAATTTATATATAATTAATATATATATATAATTATATATATAATTATAAGTTAGCCTATTATTAAATAAACACGTTATGCAGCTATATTATAGAAGATAGTGTACTGGGAGGTTTACAGTGATATCAAGTTCATGGCCTCATATGGCATGAACACTTTAGTTGTTTCAAATTGTGCTCTTTTAATGGCTCTGTCTATGACAGTTATGAATTTTATGCCCAGAACTGACCCTGAAGCAAAGAGAGATTCCTCTGAATAAATGAACAGTTAACTGAAGTAAGATGCCTGTATTGTGATATTGTAGAGATCTTTTTTGGCCATAGAATTAGAACACTTTTCCTTCCTTATATTACTTCAGTTCAATTTGACAAAAATGCATTTTCTGTCTTCTCCGTGCCAGACACTTCCCTGGAAACTGGTGGTAGAGTTAGGGACAACACAATCCTGAATACTTTTATTTCTGAAAGGAATTGTCTCACCTGATTTTACATGAGAATTTTCCTTTCTCTGGTAATTCATGGAAAGATGGAAGTATTTTATAGGTAGAATCTATACTGTATGCTTTTGGACAATTTGTCCCAAATCCTATTAATCATAGAGAATCGTTAGATGAGAATCTATTGAAAAAAAAGTTTGACTTTTCACTTACAGAAATAAGTTGAAAGAGATTAAATTTTGATTTAGAATTTCTTTAAAGCTTTGTTTTCTTCATTATTTAACAATCGTATATTGAGCACCTAATATGTGCTCAATTTCAAAAGGATGCTTACTTCTATTAAAAACTGGCCACATACACCCTAATTTTATTCTACCACTTCCTAGACTACACTCTCCACTCTGTCTCGGGTAGCAAGGCAGGGTATCTTTGTCTTATGCATATCATTGACACCTAGCAGGGGATCTGAGACATAGTGAATGTTCACTGTAGAGCTGTGTGAACTGTAAGGGAAGGAAGGAAATAAAACCAGAGGACTGCTACCATACATAAATAGCCACTTTGGCTCTGAGAAGATTTCACACATATCTATCGCCTCTTCTACAGGGATAAGTGTCCATTTCATTTTATAGATTAATAAATACTCAGAGGATAAACCAATCTACAATCCTGCCTTTTGTACAAGTAACTATGAACTATGAGTCCAGTATTGAAATCCCTAGTCATATCAAAAAGTTCAATATATTTCTTATTCATTCTTATTCATTCATTAATGTATTCAATGTACCTGCTATACATTAGGCACCATACCAGTGTTAGGAGTGTAAACGTGAACAGAACAGGGAAAGTTTAGTCCTTAAGGAGTTTACACACTAGTGGAGAGAAAGAGAAGATAAGTAAATAAACACATAATCATATAATATGTCTAACAGTGACAAATGTCACAAAGAAAACTGCAGAAAGGTTAAGACAAAAAGTGCTAGGAGAGAAATTAACTGAGTAGGGAGGGGAGACTAGGGTTAATTTTAAGTAATCAAGGGTAATCTCACAGATAGACTGTGAGCAGAGATCTGATGGAAATAGCATATTTTTATTTATTTATGTATTAGAGAGGGAGAATACAAGCTGGGGAGGGACAGAAGGAGAGGGAGAGAGAGAATAGCATAATATTTTTAAATAGAAGAAATGTTATCTTTAAGTATTATTATCACGATAAGCAATTTCAAGTTCTTTCTTGGGTTGTAGGAAATAATTTGACAGTTAAGTGCATTGTAAACTTTATATAATGAGAGACTTTTCCTGTAACTTACCAGCAAATATAACACAAAGCATCAAAGAGTATCCCTTTTTGCTCTCAAACTGTTCATGCCATTTCAAAAAGTTCATGAAAACATGGCAATCATTCAGTGAAAAAATTTAACTTTTGTTTAAAGAGTTCTTAGCTGAAAAAGGAGAAAATTTAATAAATTAGATTGTCTTAAGATACCAAGATAGACAGTATTAGGATACTTTATTGGACAAAATATTTGACTCAAAGGTTGGCTTTGAGCTACCATTGAACATTGACGGCCACTATAAACACTCTGCTTAATCCAGAGAGAAAGGTATGTGTAGTGACCAGTGGGTTTCTGTTGAACAGAAACAGCAAACAACTAGGTTCAGAACTCAGGGATGAGACACTCAGCCTGTCTGTACCTAGAGAAAGGTAAATATGTGATGATTCTTCATGCAGTGTGGTTTCAGGAAAGCACAATGATGATAGCCTCATTAAGCCAAAAAGATGAAAATTTAGCAACTCTAATGAAATATGAATTCAAGATCTGAATTGTTAGGGTGTCTGGTTGGCTCAGTCAGAAGAACCAAGGGTTATGAGTTGGAGCCCCATGTTGGGTGTAGAGATTACTTAAATAAATGAAAATTAAAAACTTTAAAAAGTAACTGAATTGTTGATAAAAATATTCAACTCTGATTCAAAAGTTCCTTTCAGAGGATTTCATCATATACATACATAACCTTTAGCTAAATTCACTTCTTGTACTTAGTAAAGCAAATTAAAGAAGAAAGGGAGAAATTGTATGTGTTAATAATCACATACTTCTCATGCTAGTATTTGACTATTTTGAAAAAAATAGTTCCATGTAATGTAATTGATAATTTTTTTAAAAAAGGAATACTGAAGTTTTGATTAATTCAGGGGATAATAGATTTTGATTGTGAAGTATCAGTTCATGCCCTGGAGTTTATATTTTGCTTGTTTTATATTAAAATATCTGTTATTTGAAATATTAAGTCATTGGGATATACAGACATGTGATTAAACATCCTCATGGCAAGGTTCTCTGACCTCAAAAGGCCAGAATAGCCACGTTTTACATCTATTTTTATGATATGTAATCATAGCCTACTTTTTAGAGACATAAGTAGAAGTTTCCTACCACATCAACATTCCTGAATAACAGTATCATTTTAGTACAAACAACTTCAGAAAATCAGAGAAAAAAAGAGAACTTGCTTTAGAAAATGTTACAAACCTGATTGTATACTAAAAATGTTTTTAAAAAGAAGAACAGCTTTCATTAATGAGATAAAACTAATTCTGTGTGCTTAAAGGAGTTGTAGAAGTTTATTATCCCTGGCTTCAAATATTTAGCAAAAGCTATCTTACCTTTCTAAATAATTTGACAATACTTTTATTTAACCAAAGTCAACTTTAGCAAAGCATAATATAATTTAAAAATGGTGAATGAAATTCAGATAACCAAATCAAAATGCGTAAGAATAAAAGGTATATAACTTTAACTTTACACCTAATTTATTGTCAGAATTCAATAAAACACATTAATTGAGCACTCACTGCCTGGGAATGCTTGGCTAGGAGCCTTGGCAATAACAACTGGGGAGAAAAATAAACAATTACTCAGAGATGAGGTGTGCTTGGGGAGCATTCTCAGATTTGGTTTCCCTTACACTGAGTAGTCTATCTAGGGAATAAGTGGAAGAAATGCCAGAAAGTGTCAGTTGCCTCCAATCACTGAAATCCTGAACACCAACTAACAGCGCTGTATTTAACTTGGTTGATGGTAATGTGATAGCATTGAAGTCTTTCCCTTCATTGAGCAGCAAAATGAAAGAAGGAAGACTGAGTCTTCTGAGATTGTAGAGTAAGCTGGGAGAATCATAGAGGAGAGAAAGATTCCATGCAGCAAACCAGGTAAGTGGTCATTATTGTCGTCCTAGTATGAATCAAGGAGGGTTCAGCCTAAGGACAGAAGGGAAAAAAAGAAGGAAGTTAGAGAGGCAGGTGAAGCCTGATGTTAGTGACAAGTCAGAGTTCAGAAGTTCTATTTCCTGCAAGATGGAGATTTTCTGGAACATTTGTCCTCTCTTGAAGAGTGGAAAGACAATTTCTTTCCATTTTCTTTCAGGTGTCTATTTCTGAACAAGCAATTGGGAAGATATGCAGGAAATCACTGCCCTGCCCTCACGGACCTTACAGACTAGTAAGGAGATGGCCATACAGAATTTGTTGACCATTCTTGAAAGCTCTTCTTTTGCTAATAAAAAAGGAAACAAATGTAAAAAATGGTATGCTGATCGATGTTCTTTTGTAGCACGACAAATTCCTAGATTTAACTTCTACAGGCTATTCCGAGGGCTATTTAGTACCTCTAGCCCTCTGTTCTGTTCCAATGTCAGTCACTTTAGCAACTTTTCCTGTAACCAGCAAGGAAGCTTTTACAGAGTTAATAGTAATCATAACCTGAGCCTGAAAGTTATTCTATTAAGGTAGCTGAAAATATAAACATAACAATCCCTTAGTAATTTGGTGGACTGTATTGGAGTATATCATTTTCAACAGTTTCACATAAAGCAAATTCAAATTTAATGAATTGTAAAGAAAAAAAAAACTACTTAAAAATTTTTTGGAATTTTCAGGAATTACCAAACACCAAGAAAAAAAGGGCAAATTGTATCATAAATGGCAGTGCCAAAAAGTTCTATTTCTCTCTTAAGCTTGGCTAAACAGAGGGAGATGGGGTGGATTACCAATTTAAGATTTACAAAATGAAATCCCTCTAGTTCCAATTAATCCATCATTAGTGAAAACACTAGCTCCTACATGCCTTCTTAACCACATGAAATTAGTACAATCTGAGAAGTGATAAGAGGCATTCGTTTCAAAGCCATCTTGCCCATCTCTGCAGGTTCACAAACTAGGGTTAGCTGCAATATATATAACGTGTATAGTAAATCTTCAATTTACGTCACAATTTTCCTTCTACTGCTGATTTTCATTTCAGCTTACATTTGTGGTTGAAGTCAAATAATAAATAAAGCACTAGCTTGATTTAAAAACAAATAACTCTCATTCAAACCAACCAAACAGCAAAAACAAAACCTACCACAGACGGTCATGGATTTCTAGATTATTATTTCAACTCCTTCAGAGACTTTTTTCTTCCCTAACCTGGATAATAATATGTAATATGTATTTATAGTAAAAATATTTTATGACAAAATATTGCCACACAGGTAACTGTGTCTTAATAGTAATGGATGCATTTTCAGTGCTCCATGAAACTGTAGAGTACCTCCCTGGTAAGGGAAACACTACCTAAGCTTGCAAATATGATACTGCAATAATTTCTAACAAATGCTACTCATTTGTGTCACAAATAGTGGTAACCAACAGTGAACTGAAAAGCTAAAGTCACTCTCCACTTGGCAGTTTATTGTTAAGGATAATTCGCAGGCTAAAGTGTTTCAATTGTTTCCATTTCAAACAGGTGCAAACATTATGACCATACCTACACACTTAGGTAACCTCCAGACTGATGTGAAGTTGTAGATTAGTCTATATATATATATATATATATATATATAGACTATATATATATATTGACCTTAAAATAGAAGGCAGTTCAGTTTAAAAGAACTTTCTTTAACTTGATAGCTGTCATAGTAGTGGTAGTGAAGTAGCCATAGAAGTTTGTATTTATTGAATACTTTCTGTGCTAATACTGTCCAGAGTTTTGTATACTTGATCTCATGTAATCTTCAATAGAGCGTCATTTCCATGAGGTGACAGTTGTGGCTCACAGCAATTAAACAGCTTGTCCTGGGCCAAGACTGCCACACTTCAGAAGTTAGAGGCCCAGATTTGACACTAGACAGTGTTTTTGCAGGTGTAAACTTTTCCATCAGGAATGAAGATCAGCAAAGAACATGATTTTGTTAATCATACACTTTTCGTCAATCATGTTCACTGCCTGGATGGGAAGTGGTGAGGTAGACATCACAGTAAAATCACTCGGAGCATGGAATCTACAGAGGCAGAGCCCTGATTCCATTTCTGATTTCTCAGCACTGAGAGTCTAGAATCTTCATTTTTAACTCAAGTTGTATTAATCACATTTATTTTTTTAAATGTTTATTTATGTGGCAAATGTTCCTAAGAAATTTCATGAAAAATCAACATATTCTGCAGGCCAGAAGTTTTCACTGAGTTTATTATCATAGTCTAATTGAAACATTACTATTATATATGTAAACATATATATGAAATACAGTTTCATATATATGTATTGTGGTTATAGATATTTTCCTTTATATAAATGGTTATATACACTCATATTAGGCAGCTACAGATTTTTACAATAAATACATAAATAGACAAAAAATACTACATACCTATAAACATGAAATTGTGTGCTTATATATTTATACATACATGCAGATAGACATGCATAAACATGATAAAATCTTATGATGCCAACAATTATGCAATGATATTGGGAGGAGAGGGAGGTGGTCAAATTGTCAAACTTGGTTTATTTTTTTATACTTTTAAATTTTATTCTATACCATATTTATTTTTATACTTAAAATTGTATTTAAATTCACTTTTATTCCAATAATTACAACCCGTTTTTTCTTCTTGCCATAAGTTCATTTTCTTGATAAATGTATTTAATTTGCTACAATCAGTAAAACATGGCAAGCTTCAAGCTTCCAGTTGCTTATAGCCTAGACTTTATTTTCATTTAATCACTAATGGCTCATCTTTTGTTTTCTCATAATGTCATCATTTTGAAAACAGAAGATAGATGTCAATGCTGAATGTGGATTCAGCATTTTATCTGACATACTAGCGTATTTATTCTTGCATACTAGAAATCTATATTTTACAATTAATAATTGTTTTCTTTATTCATGTCCCTTCTGAATAAAACTAACTGGACTGGTATCTACAGTATAATCACAAATGTAGTGCTTAAAAAAAAGTAGTAAAATATCATTTGTAGATCTTGGATACATTATTTATTATTGGCCTTTTACACAAAATAATGTGGTTCAAGATTTAGAAAAACTTTCATAGAAAATAAAAGACATAGAAATGTCTTCTAAAGATTTAACACTAGGCCATATAATCATGATATATATCTCAAGACCACATCAAATTCCAAACTCTGTGTTGGATCATATTACTTGATGAGGTCACTTTGTAGAGGTGGCAGGAAGTTTTATGTCCTGATCCTTATTGGAGAACGAATTTATGGGTTAGGGTTCATTTTGCATTGGAATTTTAAGCAGTATTACGTTGATGCAGTCATACTTTGCATATTAAGCAAATCAGTATTTCGCATTTGTATACAGAAATAGGCATTCTCTCATTTTACTAATATATATGTACATATACTTAAAATATATATATACATATTACATATATATATATGTTATAGACTATCTTTCAGTGTCCTACAGTGTTAGCCATGGATTTAAAAAATACTTTCCTCTCCTCCTCACTATGGGAAAACCAACAGCACGTGTGGGATGGAATTTGAGCTGGCTTTTCTGTATCCAGGAGAAAATGGGGTGGGGGTGGACTGCAGCGTGTGCAGTCTTAACCAATATTGGAACCACTGTTCAATGCAAGGTGAATGGTGGATGAATAATGAGGGTCTGAAGTTTCTCAGATATGATAAACTTTTGAAGAGAATCTAGAAGTCATTATTTGGATTTTTTTGTTTTGTGTTTTTGTTTTTTTACATCTCTCACTTTTTTATTTTTTTCTCACTTTTTTTAATGCTATATAATTCAAAAAGTTTTAAAAGCACTGTGTGCACCAAACAAAACATATGGGTAGGCCCATTCAGCCTATGAACTCCAGATAGGATTCTCTGGTTTAGGGTACACTTTTATGATGTGTTTCCAGCCTTTGCTTAGCTCTACCTTTAAGATACTTATTGATATGTCCTAATTTGCATCTGTTTTATATGCTATCCCACACATGGGAAGTTTAGGAAGGAACATTGTAAACACCAAGGCTATCCTACTCCCAAGGTGTCTTTGCTTCTCAAATATTAATAGAAACATAATTCATTAAAATATTTATAGGTATATGTATATACACCTGTTTGTACACACACATATATTTTCTTGCTCTTTCAAATGAGAGGGTATAAACAAAAAATGATGCCCCAGTAGCACTGAACATACCTAGGTCTCAGACTGTGGTTTCTAATACCATACTCCAATAAAAGAAGGCTCTTTGGGAAAATGACTGATTCTATGACTAAGACAGGAAGTATACAAGATATGCCTACAGTGTCCTATAGTGCTAAAAACTAAGACACCACTAAAAAAGAAAAAATTAAAAAAAATCCCAGAATGATGGGGATATAACAAAGAGATACCAGAACCTCTAGAAAGAATTCCCAATGGCTAAGGTCAGAACAATTTGAACAACAAAAAAAGAAAAGTAGCATTAAATTATTATTTAAAGTTTAAAAAATAAATACCCCTGAGTACACACTGATATGAATGAATGAATGAATGAATGAATGAATGAACGAGTGAATGAACGGATGAGTGAATGTGCAGAATTCCAAATAATTTATTGGAGATACTCCATGCAAGGAGATGGAACATAACTCTTACTCCTTAGGAGAGGGCTACAAAGTGACTTTCTTCCAAAGAAAGGGAAAACAGCAGTAAATTTATAGTGGAAACAACTGACAGACACTACCTCAGCCAGGGAAGGAAGTTTAACATCATTAGAACAAGTTATGTTGGTAGTTGAGAATGGCACTTTACCTCTGAGGTTGTCCTCCCCCAAAACCACAACCCCAGTCTAATCATTAAAAGAAAAGTTAGACAAATTCCAATTAAGCAGCATTCTATAAAATACTTGACCAGTACTCCTCAAAACTGTCAAGGTCATGAAAAACAAATAAATCTAGGAAACTTCACAGCCAAGAGGAGCCTAAGAAGACATGACAACTAAATGTAATATGGTATCTTGGGTAGAATAGTCCTGGAACAGAAAGAGGTTATTAGGTAAAACCCAAGGAAATCTGAATAAATAAGGACTTTAGTTAATAAAGTGTCAATACTGGTTAATTAGTTGTTAATATAAGATCATAAGAAGAGGGAGAAATTGAGTCTGGAGCGTATCTCTACAATTTTTCTGTAAATCTAAAACTTCAAAAATAAAAATGTATTTTAGAAAATACACTTAAGCCCTAGTTAAACTATGTCAAAGTATGACTGTTTATCATTTCTATACTATCGAGTATAAAAAACAAGAATGAAAATAAGCATCAAAGTTAAGAAAATCAATTATACTAAGATAGAGAATTCATTTTAACATATATACATACTCCATTCAATACCATATGGAGTAAAGAACAAAACAAACATTTCCCAATACATTAAAACACAAAGAACATGCCCAAGGCTTCAAAAATAAACAGAATCCTGGGACTCCTACTCCAGAGCCCTTGCCTGGGGGACAAGTTGACTTCTTTCCTTCACTCTGTCTTAAACAGATTAGAGAACTGTTGTGAACATCAGTACTTTTAAGCCAGGAGGCACATTTGGCATTTGATCATGAAACAAAGATATGTTTATAAAACAGCTAAACATAGAGATACCACTGCACTTCTTCAAAACTAATGATAAGGATACAGAAAATGTATGGATATGTAGATAGATATACAGGAAGGAAGATAAAGAATGGGATGTTTATCTTTGCTCAGATTGTAAAATGCCAAGTTGCCAGAGCTCTAATACTTCATAGTCCTTTCCTTTCAGGCTATGATCTCTACTGTTTCTGATTTCTGTAGTAAGTCTTGTTTTTCACTGTAGAAATTTAGTGTATACTAGGAAAAACAGTATCTGGTATCAAAAGAGCCAGCCCTAGCAATTACTAGCAGGGACACCTTGAGTAAGTTATTTATTTTCCTAAGGCTCAGTTTTTTCTAAATTAAAAACTAGGTTTACTAATTCTCACCTGAAATAAAATGAGATAATATACATTAAAAAGTGTAAACTATGGGGCGCCTGGGTGGCTTAGTCGGTTAAGCGTCCGACTTTCGCTTAGGTCATGATCTCGCGATTCATGGGTTCAGGCCCCGCGTCAGGCTCTGTGCTGACTGCCAGCTCAGAGCCTGGAGCCTGTTTCAGTCTGTCACTCCCTCTCTCTCTGACCCTCCCCTGCTCACGCTGTCTCTCTCTCTCTCTCCTAGAAATAAATAAAAACATTAAAAAAAAATTTAAAAAGTGTAAACTATTAAGCATGACTTATTTAAATATTTTGTTAGTTGATATAATTCAAATATCCTATTCTAAAATGTCCTAAAAAATCATACCTTGCCCATTTGAGATTTAATATATTTTTAATAATAAATGATTATTCTTTTACTGAAAAGAGCCATTAAATAGCCAGATGTACTCCTTTTAATAGATATGTGCTGAAGTAAGGCACTTCAGGATTTAAAGCAGGATTGACAGGCAGAGAGATGGGAGTTGAGTAATGAGCTAAGGAAATTAGCTGGAAATAGAGTGTGCAACAGACCAAGGAAGACATTGGTTAATTAATATGCTTAAGGTCAACAGTAATAATAACCATTTATTAAGTGTTTACTTTATACAAGGCACTTTTCAGATGTTATCTGAGAAGTGCTCAGTTTTTTATTTGTGGTAAATGATTTCCCCAAAGTACTGAAGAGTCACTTTTCAAAGCCTTATTTCTGTGACTGCAGAAGGTGTGTTCTTCATATTACTTTAGCTAACAGCTATGTCGTTACTATACAGTGGAGTGTCCTTCTGACTAGGATGATTTATTTGTGGCTCTGGTTAAAGATTTCCTCTCACCCAATAAATAAAATAAGTATATACAGTCCCTTGGGTCACAGGGTTAAAGCAACATGCAAAGTTAACAAATTCTCATCTCTCAACTTTCCCTTGAATTTTTGAAATTTACCAGTGCTGCAAAGAAAGATTGAAATTCACTGCTAACTTTCCTCTGGATTCTTAAGGTATATTTTGACTTGTAAATAATGTTAACTGGCCAGTTAATCGGATCAAAGAGATTATAGGATTTAGTAGTAAAGCTAACTCTTTTAAAAACTTTAAAAATCCAGTTGTCCAGTAATATTTTAGTTACTGAATTTCATTATGAAGTTTATGTCAAGGATCAAAGACCAAAAGTTAAGCTTCATGATACGATGGAAATAA
The DNA here is from genome assembly GCF_003009895.1 of Hyaena hyaena. Taxonomy (NCBI): domain Eukaryota; kingdom Metazoa; phylum Chordata; class Mammalia; order Carnivora; family Hyaenidae; genus Hyaena; species Hyaena hyaena. Next base: position 213,532 of record NW_024082119.1, on the reverse strand, counting down.
ATTGAGATGTTTTATGGATAATCATTGTATAAATGCTATCAAACTCTTTTCTAGAGTCTCTCATGGTTTATGCTAAGTGATAATTTAAATTTGATGTAATTAACAACTAGATTTTTCCTTAATCTATGTAAATATTGAAAACATTGCATAGACTTGGTAAACTTCAGTTGGAATAGATATAAATTATTCTAAAAGATTTATTTTTTTAAGTCTATTAATTTATTTTGAGAGAGAGAGAGAGAAAGAGTAGGGGAGGGGTGGGGGGGGGGAAAGAGAATCCCAAGCAGGCTCCACCTGTCAATGCAGAGCCCTACTCGGGGCTTGAACTCATAAACTGTGACATCATGACCTGAGCCAAAATCAAGAGTCAGACGCTTAATCAACTGAGCCACCCAGACTCCCATGACTATTCTACAAGATTTAAATTAAGTAGTAAAATTTAATTACTATTAAATTAATTTACTATTAAATTAATAGTAAAATTCTTTCTACTACACTCCAACTAAATATGTCTAAACATTTATAATTCTCCCCAATTCATTTTTTTCCTCATTTTTGAGATAAATGCTTAAAATCTATAAGTAGACTAGGATTTTCTATATGGCAGTCAATGAGCCCATCATAATTTTAATTTTTCTAAATTCGTTCATACCCTGTACCATTATTTATGTGTATTTTCCATTAAAATCTATCTTATGTTGACTCTTCCACTTTTTTTTTTTACAAATAGTTTATTGTCAAATTAGTTTCCACATAACACTCAGTGCTCATCCCCACAAGTGTCCTCCTCCATGCCCATCCCCCCCCCACCCCCACCAGTCCTCAGTTTTTGTCAGCATTCAAGAGTCTCTCATGGTTTGCCTCTCTCCCTTTCCCCCACCATTTCTGCCCTTCTTCTCCCCCTTGTTCCTCCATCAAGTTCCTCCTAATCCTCCTATACGTGCAAACATATGATATTTGTCCTTCTCTGCCTGACTTATTTCGCTCAGCATAACACCCTCAAGGTCCATCCATGGATTCTTCCACTTTTAACCTTTAAATTTTTAAACTTACTTCTACACAAACCTCAGATTTGATAAACCATATAATTTTCCTAATATACATGTAAACATAAACCTTGCAAAATATGAAATGTTGTATGCTACCTAAAATTATCTCATGCACCATCAAGACTAAGTCTTATGCTTTGGATAACATTCCCATAGATCATAGAACCTTAGAGTGCAAGTAATTTTTAAAGTTGGCTTACAATCATAAATAGTTTATAAATTAAGGAAAATAAAATAATCCTATAATAAAAATACTTCTTAAGTTTATTTATTTATATATTTTGAGAGAGAGAGAGTTGGTGAGAGAGAGGAAGAGAGAGAGAATCCCAAGCAGGCTCCATACTGTCAATGCAGAGACCTGTGTAGGGCTTGAAGTCATGAACCATGAGATCATGACCTGAGCTGAAATCAAGAGTCAGACACTTAACCAACTGAGCCACCCAGGTGCTCCTAAAAAAGAATACTTTAAACCTGTGTTGAAGAGATCATATTTTTTAATGCCACCTAAGCTCTATATAATTGCTTTACTTATAATAATGCACTGTACAGAGGCTTAATAAAATTGATCACACATAGTAGGAACTCAATAAATTATAGCCTCAAAATAATAATTATTATTGTTATGTTCATGAATATCCATTAACTTAAGTCATTATTATCCATTTCATTTCCTTGACTTTCAGAGCATACATCCTCAAATTTCATACTCACATAGAGTCAACCAGAAATTTCTCTCCATACTTCATTCACCTTGATCATTTCCCTTTCTTTCTGCTTTCAAGATCACAGACATCCTGCAGATTTCTTTCTACTATTGCTACCCTGCAATCTATTTTAAATGCAGCTACTAAAACTGTCTTCTTAAGTGGCACTCCAGCCATGTCACCTTTCTCAAATCTCAGTAGTTGCCCTCAGTTGCACTCTGTTCCAGTAGCAAATTTGTCCACACCTTCAGAATTGAGTCATTTTCTTCATTCTGATCATTGCTCACACCTTACAGACCTTATCTACTGTCCCCTTACTTGTCCATCAACTGGCCTATTCATTCTCTTCAATGTTATTTTCTATGCTAATTAAACACCTAGAGTCTTAAATAAATCTTTCTCACATCTCTCTCCCAATTTGTGAGATATTGTTCCATAATATTCCTTGGGGTCTTAGCCTCTAGTTTTGCACCATGGAGTATGCCGTACAGAGTAAGTACTTGCTAAACTATCAAGTTTCCTATACTTGCATGCGTCATCTGTACCACTATTTGGAGAGCTGCTGAAAATTGTTTGCAGTTTGTACACTTCACACAGTCTCCAACTGAGGGAGCCAGTGGGAGCTAACTTTCATTCCAAACTCCCCTGTCAAGCTATGAGCCCTAGTTTGAAGGCTGTACCTACTGGAAGAAGGGAGGCCTTTTTGTTTGCACAAGGGCACTACTATTTACTTGCCTAGGGTTACCGAGAGGTGACGCCTTCTCTAATTCATACAAAAGCTATTGGAAAGGCTAGACTTGGCCCTGTAGTTGAGGTTAATATTTCACATTGTAGAATTTTTTTCCCAACTTAATTTCTTTCTAACATAGTCTCTCCCACATTCTGTATTAGAGTGAGCCTTCTTTGACAGTATTAATGCAGTCTTCATTCAACAACTAGATCCTGAATATCCATTATGTCCCTTATGCTTTACAAAATAAGACAAAAACAAAAAGTCTTATTATCAAACGACTTAAACTCTGATTGGAGAACCAAAGCACAAACGTGAAACATTCATACCAACATACACTCTGATTTCTAGTAAAGACCAGTGCTCCAGGCAACAAAGGAGAGATGCATGAATATTAGATTAACCCTCCAAAACATCACAGGGCGATAGGTTTTAAACCAGCCTTTGGAAAAAGAGTAAGATGTGGCTAGGCTATAGAAAAGAATGAAGACATTACAGCACCATGGAAAACATCCTACAAATGGACTGTCACAGATATTGTGTATTCAATCTTTAAAACATATAGCTGGAGAATTTAATTATTAAAAATTTTGACTTGATAATGATGATTAATATTTTAGGGATCAACAGGGTAGAATTTTAGGTCCAATCTGTTTCCCAGATCTTTAGGGGAAGAAAAAAAAAAAAAACCTAGTGTTTCTATTTATCATCTGCAAACCAGATGGTTATGGAAAGGGGTGCGGGCTCTCAAAGGCATTCTTCCTCTGAAAGAAGCATGTTGCTATGATGTAAGACTCTTGAGCCTCTAACAACAGTAAACTCAAAAGTATTTGAGGGTTTTCTGAACAATTCAAAAAATCAAAAGATAAAGAAAAGAATATGGATTGTGATACAGATTAAAAATAGGAACCTCCATTTCAGTAAGCAAGTACCTGGTTGAGAATTTGCTTACTTTCCCTGGTTAGGATAGAAAAAGCTTTGTTTTGAGTAAGAGTTTTCTTAATGGAGTGGAAGGAAAACCAAACAATCAGTGCTTGTTTATTATAAATGTTGAATTGGAAAACTGGACAGTGACTTTATAAATATATCTTTAGCTCCGTAAGGACTCAGGCTGCAATATCCTTGTTGTAACTACATAGTGCTGAAAGATTGGGACAAAACAAAAATATATGACCAAACATAATATACATGATTATTTTTCAGATAACCTGACTGGGTGAATTCCATGAGACATCTTGTTAACTTTTAAAAATACACACTTGTTTTAATCAGGATTTTTTAATTGGAATGAACCTGGGGAATGGGGAAGTGCTTAAAATTCCAACAAATAATGTGAAATACTAGATACACTATCTAGTCTGCATGAGCAGAATATCCGGAGCAGTAAGTACAGCTTGAGTACTGAGCAGCCCTGACTTGCTGATGTGAATGAAGAATTCTCCATTTGGTTCTGAGCAGGAACAGATGCCTCATTTTCTTCTGGAAAGGAAATTACATTCTACATAAGAGAAACTCTGTACTGCCAAATTAATAAGATAAGAGATTTCATCATCTCCTGGAGTACATTAGCACGCAATTTCCCTACTATTGCTCTTACTGAACTAACCCTTCTTTGAGTTTGGAACATCACAGAACCCTGAACTAATCTAGGCCACAAATAGCATTACCTTCAGAACATTGTAGAATTGTTTTTAAATCTCTACACTATGGAGCACTGGAAGCCATGTACTTCCTTACCCCAGACTGAATAAGTGGTATATAAGGGGATATAAGGATTCTTGCATATAGAAAGCATTAGAAATACTACATGGGTACTATACTATTGGGGCACCTGAGTGGCTCAATCTGTTGGGTGTCAGACTCTTGATTTCGGCTCAGGTCATGATCTCACAGTTTGTGGGTTCAAGCTCTGTGCTTACAGTGTGGAGACTGCTTGGAATTTTCTCCCTCTCCCTGCCCCTCCCCTGTTTGTGCTTGCTCTCTCTCTCTCTCTCTCTCTCTCTCTCTCTCTCTCAAAAGAAAAGAAGAGGAGAGGAGAGGAGAGGAGAGGAGAGGAGGGGGGAGAAAGGGGGAGGGGAGGGGAGGGAAGGGAAGAGAAGAGAAAAAAGAAAAGAGAAAGAAAAGAAATACTGTAATATTACACACGTACTATACATCTAATTGATATCTTACTTAAATAAGTAAAAATAATGTGAAAAAAATCACTTACATCAGGAATTAAGAATAACTTATTCCTTGAGCATCTTTTTCTTGTTTAATATTTTCCATAAGTTCATGGCAGTGTTCACTGAGTTTCCTATTTAATAGTAAAAATATGGTAACGGAAATATATTATAGCTCACTAAAATCATACAACTAAGCTGAAAATACAAAAGAGTCATTCATACAACCCCAAATATTTCGTATATATTTATATTGAATATTTATAGCATATTATGGAGGTGCTATACTGAACTCTAAGAACACAAAGTGAATTAAGACATCTTCCCTCCTTTGAGATTTACAGACTAATAGAGGAGATCAACTCACAAATAGTCAGTTATAATAGTACATGGTTACATGAAGGTACAAGTATGTACTAGATGCTCTGGTAGCCAGAGGAGTGGCATCCAAATCAAACTGGGGATCCGAATCAAATAATTTGTAATTATGTATAGTTATTTGGATCACATACTAAATTAGAAACTCTATGAAGGCAAAAACTTTATCTGCATTTATACCACTGTACAATCAGTGTCTACTACATTACCTAGATCGTTGTAGGCATTTAAAAGACTAAATGAGCTAAAGAAGATTTCATTCAGTAGGATTTCTATGGAAAAAGTATAATATTTTAAAGAAAAGAATATATATTCTGGGGCGAATGGGTGGCTCAGTCTGTTAAGCAGCTGACTTGATTTTGACTCGGGTCATGATATCACGGTTGGTGAGTTCAACACTTGCATCAGGCTCTGCGCTGAAAGTGTGGAGCCTGCTTGGAATTCTTTGTCTCACTCTCTCTCTGCCTCTCTCTCTATTTCAAAAATAAATAAACATATATATATATATATATATATATAGGGCCATTTATATATAAATATATAGGGCCACACCTACTGGAGACTGCACCATGGGTGCCCATTTCTGTCTACTAATTATTTACAACAACTCAACTTGGCATTTGGGCAAAAAAAGGAATGCTATATAGATCATTTAATTTTAGGAAAGAGAGATTAGGAAAATGTGGTCATTATAAAAAAGTAAAAAGGAATAGTTTAAAATAAAATATTAAAATAAAAATTAAATACATATATATATTTGCTAAGTTGCATATCAGAGAAATTCTTTAAGAAAGGGGAGTTTAGACTACAAAAATCTAAAAGATAAGGAAACAGGTTTTCTCTGAGAAGGAAACAAAGAACTAAAAAGAGAATAGAGATATAGAGTCAGAGAGAGAGATCGAGAGAGATGGAGAGAGAGAGAAGAATGAGGAAGGATGGAGAAGGGAAATAATTAAAATCTTAGTCCTTAATAATGTGACCCTTCTTTAGAACCCTAAATCTTCAATTCAATTAATAAATTGTCACAGGCTTGGCATGAATGGCCTTTATTGTGTATGAGTGAGATGCTGATGCTCACATCTGGATTCACACAGGACAAGACAGTAGAATTACACAGAAGGCAAAGGATCATGGATTTAGGGAAAGTTACATGCAACTTAACTGGAAAGTGGCCTACAGCACACATTTTGATTATAGTGAAGACATCTTGATTTCATTTGAATATGTATGGGCAATGAGAAGTTGAGGAAAGGTATTCTAGGAAGGTCTGGGAGAAGACATAAAGCTGTGAAATGATACCACTTAAGAACTATACTGGAAAAGAAAAGAAAGCATTCTGTGGGAAGTAAGTGAAGATAGCATAATTAGGAACCAAATTATTAAAGACCCTGGCTGTTAAACTAAAGAATATGAACCCTATTCATGTTATGCTGAGCGAAATAAGTCAGGCAGAGAAGGACAAATATCATATGTGTGCACGTATAGGAGGACTAGGAGGAACTTAACAGAGAACCAACCGGGAGAAGAAGGGGGGAAATGGTGGGGGAAAGGGAGAGAGGCAAACCATGAGAGACTCTTGAATGCTGACAAAAACTGAGCACTGGGTGTTATGTGGAAACTAATTTGACAATAAACTATATTTGTAAAAAAAAAAAAAAAAAAAAAAAAGAATATGAACCCTATTCAATGCTATAGGGAACCATTTTAACCAAAATAATCAGAATAGTAAACAACAGTTAAGAAAGTGAAAATATCTAATGAAGTAATAATAATGTGGGTTTATATTGTCATTCTCGCATAGGCAGATGGTATGCATAACGGAATGCAAAAGTGCAGGCCACTACAAACATCTACTTGCTAAAATCGAATTTTCAGCATTTAGACAGATCTGAGCAGGAGTTGATATAGGCTGTACCATGGATGCCCATTTCTGTCTACTAATTATTTACAACAATTCAACTTGGCATTTGGGCAAAAGAAGGAATGCTATATAAATCATTTAATTTTAGGAAAGAGAGCTTAGGAAAATGTGGTCATTATAAAAAAGTAAAAAGGAATAGTTTAAAATAAAATAAACCACAGAAAATCTGGAGACTATTTTAAAATACACCATTTGACGCCAAAGATGAATTTTTTGTCATGAATCATAAAAACAAGCCAGATGCAAAAAAAAGAAAGAGAGAGAGAGAGTAAGAAAGAAAGATGCTTTCACAGCAAAATGTTACAGTAAAAGCTGACTTTACAGAGTAATAGACATAAATCATAAAGATTTCCAAATCAAAAGGGAAAAGGGAAGCTTCTTAAATGTGATGGATCAGATACAATTAGATATAATTGTAGAATTTCTACAATTAGAAATTAGGCAGACCAGATAAATATTTGTGAAACTCTCTTACAAGAAACTTTAAGGACAATAATGAAAAGAATCCTCAAAAATGTCAGAGAAAAGAAGGAATCCAAGCATAGGATACAAAGGATTACTAAATCTAAAATCATACATTGGGGAAATACTCAAATTAAGTTTAGTTATTTTCTGTGTTGGTTTATTCATTTGAAGATTTCAAAACTTTAAGTGTATATTGAAGTAGGCATGTCAGAGGTGCTAAATTCGAATTTCCAAAAATACATTGAGTGTTTTATTCATTAAGAAATCTTTCACAGATAAACATCTATGAGGCTATAGCATTTACAAAAATAATTATGAAAGAACTTAAGAGTGAAATGTTAAATACGGCATCAAGACATGTTATCTGTCAATAACAAATTATACCAAACCAGAAAAGGTAAATTGTCAACATGACTACCATTTGTATACACAGAAGCCAGTGAAGACTTTGAAACACTAAGACTCATTTCACCCGGTGAATTCAATGGACTCAGCTATAAAGTGGGGGATAACTATGTACTTAATACAACAGAACTCATAGAGGAATAGTCATAAAAGAGGAAATGATGCTTGACTAACCTATTAGAGTTTTCAAGCAAAGTAAGCATTTGGGCACAAGAAAATTGGTGAATATAATTTATTCATATTTTCAAAAGTTCTCTAACTTCATACCAAAACTACTTGAATGTTGAGTCACCTTGATATTTAGGAAGATGTTTTGACATGCATAAGGAGTCACCTTACAGTCAGGAAACAAAAAATAGGGCCAAATAAGTACTTCTTCAAGTAGAAGAGTTCAAATGTTGGAACATTCCAAGGAGTAGTGCGTTATGACTTCTCTAGAAAAGCAGTGCCTACAGAATTCTCTAAACTTATGAATAACATCAGAGTGATTTTTACCTTTCAGTCTGACCACAAGGCTTCCCCAAAATTCCAGCCCCTCAGCAATGTCTCATGAGTAAGGAAATGAAGGGAGAAGAGGAGGGGGTGGGGAGGAGAAGGAGAAGCTTCATCTCCTCTCTAGTATTCTAGTACTTTCTTGTCCTCTATCAAATGAGCTACTAGAAAATTTCTCGAGCATTTTATCACAAACCCTTAGAATCACTACTGGACAATCCTAAACTCTTCTGGGAATTAAAAGCCAAATTGTGAGTGATTATCATTAAAAAAGTTCCATAATATTCTTGGTAGATAGATAAAGGACTAAAGAACTTTGCAGAAAATATATTTGCATCAAAATAAATTTCTATTCATTTGGGGGCTGTCATCTATTTCCCTTAGATGACAAGCTACATTATGATGACAAAAAGTCAGAAAAATAATCTGAGCTTCTGCATACTTCACCCTTAAGTAGTCCAGCAAGATGCTAGTTTTAAAAAGCCAACAAACATATTCATGAAGAGAGAAAAGTATACAAATAAAGTAGTATCTGATACTTTACAGTCATAAGTAGCTGAGCCTAGAAAATGTCATGGGATTTGGGTTGTCACCTCTAAGAAAAGATAAATGGAGAAAGAATCCAGTGAAGGACAGGCGCAGATCTAAGGCAGATCTAAGCTATCTGGATAAATCCACAGAGAAGATGTGGGACTTACAGGCTGAGAAGATGAAATCAAGAGATGTGTGATAGGCCAGAAAAATATACTAAGCCTTGGAGGGTATAAACTGAGACTGGAAAGATGTAAATAGAGGATTACCAAAAGAAAAAAGAAAAAAAAGATTATACAGTTGGTATTAACCATAAAATCCATACCACTCTCCAATATGGTGCTAGAAAATTATAAAATACTGAAAAAACCAAGATTTAGCTAAACCTATGAATAGTAGACAAGATATAAATATATTCAGGAGTACTTTTAAAAGTCTTTTACTCTTACCTTACATATTCTAGAATCAGAGATTTAACTGAATCTATTTTTTTGCAAAGAATCTTCACTGCACAAATTTGATCTCACATACAGATTACTAATTCATATAGACCATGGCCTTAATCAAAGATGAAATACCAAAGATATGTGAATCCTAATTAAGCTCATTTTAATTGTGATATGGTTTTCTATAAGAAATACTGTTTGTACTCTATAAAAGTTGGAATTATGGAAAATGTTATCCCTCCGTCAAGGCAATTTCACCCTCTTTTTATCAAAAAGAAAATTTGATCCTAAATTTTAGGTGAAGATTTTCTCACTATTACATCTTTTATATTGTTTCAGAAGCTAGTGATGAAAACAACTAGAACTAAATTTCTACAAACTTCAAACAAGACTGTTTTAGAAGTGAAATAAATGCAGTAACACTTGCTGATTAATAACCTTGTAACATTAATATTTGATTGATTACTAAAGGTTTTGGCCTTTCTTAATCTAAAATATTTACTAACATATTTAATATTGGATCTAAATTTCATTTAGTTCTGAAAGTCTATGCTGCTTTTAATAGTCACATGAAATGCAATTTCATTGGCATAACTCTAACAGAATCAAAGCTAATGTAATACTTTATGTTAAAAAATAATAATCCACCACATTATTAACTCCCCAAAAATAAATCACACATGATAAAGGTTGATTGCAAAATTAAATTAGACTTGGCTAAATATCAACATATTCTGAAAATGCAGAAAATGAAGAAACTATCAGTGCATTAAAAATGACTGATTTTTCTAGTGAGTTAAGATCTGCATTCTACATTTCCCCTTTGCTTTTTAAGTATTTAGTGGTTTAAAGACTTTCTATAAGGTCTATAAAATTGACCTTCTATACCAATATTCTTTTTCCACAGAGAAATTTTTCCAGAGAAAAAAACTCCATGATAACACTTATTAAAATAGAACCTTTTATTCAGTGCTCTTTGTAAAGCCTTAGTAGAAACTTAAACATACACTTTTCAAAAATGATATATGTCCTATATGGCTATGTAATTTCTAGCTTAGTGCAAAGCAAGGGCTTTAAAATCCCTCTGTGAAGTATATTTTATGTGTATCCTCAGTTGTTATGGTTTGCTTTAATTTATGTAATTATGTATGAGGTCAATATGGAAAACTAGCTCTCATTCATTACTGGCAAGCATTCCTGAACAATGTGTGTGCCTCCAGGAATCAAACTAACAGACTCACAGAACACAGCAAGGTCAAATGAAAGCAACCAATTGTTTAGCCACTAAACGGTTGTGATTGTTTCCTATATTACAATCGTACTTTGGAGATGGCTTAACAGGCATTAAATTACACCCAAAATGCTCTCAGATGACATGCAACAGCAAAGGAAGTAAATAGAGTTCATGCTAATTGTCACATATTGGGCCATAAGCACAGATCTCATTCTGTTAGGTCAACATAAAAATCCTTCAGACACAGTGCATAGAAGGGGTTTCTATTTGAAATTAAGTCAACTAAAATTCTTTGGGACAACAATATTTGAAGATGTAAATTTTAAAGTCTCATAAAATTTCTTAAAGATTAAGGTGCACCTGGGTGACTCAGGTGGTTAAGTATCTGACTTTGGCTCAGGTCATGATCTCACAGTTTGTGAGTTCAAGCCTTGCATTGGGTTCTGTGCTGATAGCTCAGAGCCTGGAGCCTGCTTCAGATTCTGTGTCTTCCTCTCTCTGGTTCTCCCCTGCTCATGCTCTCTCAAAAATAAATAAACATTAAATAAATAAACAACAGACAAATAAATAAAAATAAATTTTCAAAGAGTAAAATGTTAATTTGAAATGTCAGTTGCCTCTGTGGTTTACCATTATTTTTCATCTTAACCTAAACCAGACTTGGATTTCATCACCTCCATTAAAAAAAAATCTTTAAAAGATAAAGAGTTTTATATATATAATAAATATTCCATGATTTTCATTAAAAATTCTATTCTCTGATCTTTTCCTGGAATGAACTTATGGAGCTTTTCTTTGAACATGATTTCATTTACACAGATCATCAGAAGAGAACAAGAAGCCACTAAGTCCAATTTCTTAGGAATTCCTTCTATAGCCTCCCTAAGTGACTATAAAGACTTTACTTGGTTAATTCCAGAGATGGAGAATTTACCACCTTGATGGGAACCCATTCTATTTTTAGTTGTCAAATCATTGCCAAGATCTTCCATAGGGAATCCCACATGTCATTTTAGAGAGGGTTTCTATATATATAAATACTGAGCAGAGTCCTTTTTAATATAATTTAATCAAAATAGTATGGATTCTTAGTACATTAGTACTAATATTCTCCTTTCACAATGAGTTGCCAATGTTTGTTTAGATTAAAATCTTAAATTAAAATCAAGGCGTGCTTTAATTTTATTAAAAGCAAGACTATAAAAACATATATTCCTCTATAACTTCTTCTTAGATTCTTTTTTTTTAAAGTTTATTTATCCATTTTGAGAAAGAGAGAGAGACACAGAGTGTTCAAGCCAGGGGAGAGGAAGAGGAAGAGAGAGAGAGAGAGAGAGAGAGAGAGAATCCCAAGCAGGCTCCTCACTGTCAGCACAGAGCCCAATGTAAGGCTTGAACCTAGCAACCCTGAGATCACACTGGAGCCAAAACCAAGAGTTGGACACTTAACTGACTGAGCCATCCAATGAGTCACGCAGGTGCCCCTTTTTCTTACATTCTTAACTTCAAAACTACTACTTTCTCAAATTTTAGTCTCTATGATTATTTTCAAAGTTCTGCTATAACTGAGCTTTTTCAACTGACTGCACACATCTTAATAGCTTTGGTAAAACTATATCCTAGTAAGAAAGGATGTAAGAGTCATTTTTATTTTAAAAGCCACTTTAAAAAAAAAAAATCATGTAACTGTGAAGTTCATCTGAAAACTGTATTGTTGGGTCTATGATCCTAGTGTTTACATTAAAAAGAGAACTAAGACATTCCTTTTTTTATTGAAGAGCCTTAAAAAGATAAAACCTTATAATTCAAGGCATAATATTTTTTTCAAACTTCTAGGAGAAAAATGTATAGTCATCTAGTATAGAAGAAAATTTGTATTAGGTTAAAGAAAATCTTATTGGTGATATTTTTTTAAAGTATTGAGTACCTATAATAAAAATAAACCTGGGGTGCCTGAGTGGTTCAATTGATTAAGTCCCCGACTCTTGGTTTTGGCTCAGGCCATGATGTCACAGTAAAGAGATCAAGCCCTATGGTGGGCTCTACACTGAGTGTGGAGCCTGCTGAAAATTCTGTGGAGCCTGCTTAAAATTCTATCTCTCCCTCTCTCTGCCCCTCCCCTGCTAATACTCTCTCTCAATAAACAAGCAAACAAATAATCAAAAGCTAAGAAATTTTGTAAGCTTAATCCATGCCATGCATTGTGTTAAATGCTTTAGGTGTTCTCTGATATAGGAATTAGGTAAGCAGTGTCCCTCATCTCATTTTACAGATGAGGGAATTGAGGGTTAATAAGATTAATTGTCTTGCTCAAAATTACATAAAGGAGATAGCCTAAGATATGGATTTGTTGCAGCAAGACATCAGGGGCCCCGCTTATAAGAATGTTCTATATACTTCTCCTGGACCAAGCACATGCTAGGTACTGGGGTTGAGACAAATACACAGAAAAAAAAAAAGATCTCTACCCTTTAATTACTAAGGAGAGAGAGTCAAGTAATCACAATGCAATGTGGACAGATTAATTCAAAACTTCAGAGAACTGAGATGAGAGTCATCTACTCTGTTTTATGTACTTTGACACACATGATCTCATTCAATCCTCATACACTATAAAGTAGTCAGAACAACTATCTTATACCCTCTACATTTTATAGATGTAGAACCTGAGGTCAATGTGTATGATTCAAAATAGAAGATCATTCAAGTAGTAAATGGAGGACCTAGGATTTACTGAAGACTTCTAACTCCAAGTATAATAATAGGCAAGGTCAGCATTCTATGACTAAATCATGATACCAAAACTTCTGAATTGTATCTCTGTGATGCTTCTTCAGAGAAATTAGGATGATAAAGGGCAGGGCAGCTAATGTGCTAATTTGAAGTGGCAAAGCAGATCAAAACACAACATAGCTCAATTCAAAATTTAGACTTCAAAGCTTCCCTAGCAAATTCACAGTGGAACAGGGCCAGATGTCCAGGTGTGGAATGAGCTAATTCCCCACAGGATCTCTTCCTGTTATCCTGGCTCCTGTTACTCCACCCCTTGGGAAAATAGTTGGGAGTATGAATTAGGTTTCTAGGTTCCAACTCTTGCAGAGGCTGGCCTTTTGGAAGAATCTCCAGGACCAGGCTGAGCATAGAGATCGGGAAAAAAATCTCTATTTCAGAAAAGATCTGGGGAAGATAATACTGTAGAGGAAAGGGGAGAAATCAAAATGATTTAGAGGTGAAAGTCCAAGATCTCACCAAGATGTGGAGGCAGATGGGAAATTTCATTATCTTGAACTGCTTGGAACTGGTTGACTAGTTTGGGATGACAATTAACAGTCTACATTTTAAAATCAACACACAGGTTAAAAAAATATTGAAGTGAAAGACACACAATGGGCATTTGATATGTAAGAGGAAATATTCCACTGAGAATGCATGTTTATTTTCCTATTTTCTTCACTTTAGGAAACAATCCCAAGGGAATGCCTGATATGTAGACAGAATACCTGGTCGCCTATGTGATTCTATTACAAGAGCTTACAAAACATCAACTTGGCCAAAAAGATCTGCTCTAGGAGTCTTCCAACATTACATTCAATTCTCAGATGTCTTCTGAAAATGTTTTTCCTAACTGGAGAAAAACGTGTGAATTCTGGAGGTTTGTTAGGGGGGCAGACAAGAGGAGAAATTTATTTATGCATGTACTTCACAAACATTATTTACATTATTTCATTTGATTCTCACAACAGGACTTTGGCAATGAAATTATAACCTCCCTTCTACAGATTAAGAAACTGGACTGTTTAGGGGTTAAGCAATTCAGTCAAGGTCATCCTGACAGTAAATAATGAACCCAGGATTTGAAGACAAACCTGTTTAACTCCAGCCATGCATGTTTTATTAATGCCATAATATCTAAGAAGCATATTTGCTGGGGAAAGCTTTCCTGATTAAAATATTGACATCAATTTTTACAGGAAAGATGATAAAGGTAGAGGAAGAGGTAAGTGGAATGTGCAGCAGTGATAAGTAGGTGTGTGCATCCCAACAGAGGCAAACATTCTTTCACTACACGTAATTAATGGAGTTCCAGATTTTGTTTTCTTGGCTCAACTATCTTCCCTGTATCTATACTTTCTGGGTTCTGCTTGCTTTGCTTGCCATGTGCCTGATCCCTCTTACATCAGTGCTTCACATCCCTTCTGGTTGTTCTGGCAAGATATGCTTCAGTTTTCTGCAGCAGTTGCCAAAACAAGCATTTCAACATCTGGAAATCATCTTCCATCACTTTCACCAGTAAGATGCATTTGCCTTAAAACGTAGTTCCCATATAGACCCTCTGAGTTTCCACATTACCTTTGAGTAACAGCTTTCCAATATTCCCTGGTTATATTGGAACCCACTGACTGCAAACTCTGGCACTTTCTATCACGTTAATAATTACATATTTTATGAATCGGTGTTATAACATCCTGAAGTAAAAGAGTTTAAAAGGAAAAAATTAAAACGATTAAGCGCGCACACACACACACACACACACACACACACACACACACACACACATTCTCTGGATTCCTTAAAGGAGACAACCATACTAGAAACTTTTTTTTTTAGTTCATAACACATGATCATTGAAAGTCAGTATCACTAATGTAAACTGCAAAAGAACAATGAAATATATACAGCAACAACAAAAAACATGTACTATCAAGATAAAGTTCTAGTTCAAGTCTTAGTACTAGAAGGACTTGAAGTTTACTAGTGATGAACCTCATTTACTGGGGGAGCCATAATTAATGACTCCTACTTTGACATCTTCCACTGATGTGAGTTGTGTTTTTTCCAGGGTGAATCAGTTCCACAAAATGACCAGGCACTTACTACTTTGCAGGTTGCTCCTTCAACCTGCAACGCCCCTCCCATGGCCTTTTCACATGCCTGATTCCCTCTTATCATTCAGATCTTCACACAAACTGAATCGGCCTTATGTGAAGTAGTGCTGCTCTCCAGAACAGCACAATCCAAGAGAACCTTCTGTGATGACAGAAATGTTCTACCATCTACAGTATCCCAAACAGTAGTCAGTAGCCACAATGGTAGCGTTTAGATTTTAATTAATTTAAATTTAATTTAGTTTAAATAGCTACAGGTGGTTAGTGGATATTATACTGGACCACACAGCTCCACAACCCTACTCTGTTTTAATTCCTTTATGGCGATTATTTAAAAAATTATCTATTTTAAAGAAATATTTTGTTTATATATTGTCTTATCCTGCTGTCTTAATTTTCAATTGCTGCTGTAACAAACTATCATAGACTTAATGGCTTAAAGACAATGCCAATTTTTTACCTTAAAGTTCTGGAGGTTAAAATTCCCCAGTGAGTCTCATTGACTAATATCAAGGGGTTGGCATTCCTCCCATTGGCTTTAATGGGGGAATTAATTCCATTGCCTTAGTCAGCTTCTAGAGGCTGCCTACATTCCTTGGCTCAAAGTCGCATCCCTGCTTCAAAGCCAGGGACATCAGGCAGTCCATCTCGCACTGCCATTTCTCTGGTACTTCCCTCCAATTCCCTCTTCCTCTTTCATATTGTATTAGTTTCTTACTGCAGTTTTAACAAACAATACAGATTTGTTATCTTACAGTTCTAGAGGTCAGAAGTCTGAAATGAGATATAATGAAGGTTATAATGAAGGGCTAAAAATCAAAGTTTCCACATGGCTACTCTCTCTCTAGATGTCCTAGAAGAAAAGAATCCATTCACTTTGCCTTTTCCTTCTTCCAGAAGTCCCTTGCATTCTTTGACACATGGACCCAGCCTTAATTTTCATAACCAGCAGAGTAGCATCTTCAAATCTCTCTCTCTGACTCTGATCCCTGCTTTCATCACATCTTTTGCAACTGCATCTCTTCCACCTCCTTCTGGTTGCATTGGGCCCACTCAGTTAATGCAACTTAATCTCCNGACCAGGCACTTACTACTTTGCAGGTTGCTCCTTCAACCTGCAACGCCCCTCCCATGGCCTTTTCACATGCCTGATTCCCTCTTATCATTCAGATCTTCACACAAACTGAATCGGCCTTATGTGAAGTAGTGCTGCTCTCCAGAACAGCACAATCCAAGAGAACCTTCTGTGATGACAGAAATGTTCTACCATCTACAGTATCCCAAACAGTAGTCAGTAGCCACAATGGTAGCGTTTAGATTTTAATTAATTTAAATTTAATTTAGTTTAAATAGCTACAGGTGGTTAGTGGATATTATACTGGACCACACAGCTCCACAACCCTACTCTGTTTTAATTCCTTTATGGCGATTATTTAAAAAATTATCTATTTTAAAGAAATATTTTGTTTATATATTGTCTTATCCTGCTGTCTTAATTTTCAATTGCTGCTGTAACAAACTATCATAGACTTAATGGCTTAAAGACAATGCCAATTTTTTACCTTAAAGTTCTGGAGGTTAAAATTCCCCAGTGAGTCTCATTGACTAATATCAAGGGGTTGGCATTCCTCCCATTGGCTTTAATGGGGGAATTAATTCCATTGCCTTAGTCAGCTTCTAGAGGCTGCCTACATTCCTTGGCTCAAAGTCGCATCCCTGCTTCAAAGCCAGGGACATCAGGCAGTCCATCTCGCACTGCCATTTCTCTGGTACTTCCCTCCAATTCCCTCTTCCTCTTTCATATTGTATTAGTTTCTTACTGCAGTTTTAACAAACAATACAGATTTGTTATCTTACAGTTCTAGAGGTCAGAAGTCTGAAATGAGATATAATGAAGGTTATAATGAAGGGCTAAAAATCAAAGTTTCCACATGGCTACTCTCTCTCTAGATGTCCTAGAAGAAAAGAATCCATTCACTTTGCCTTTTCCTTCTTCCAGAAGTCCCTTGCATTCTTTGACACATGGACCCAGCCTTAATTTTCATAACCAGCAGAGTAGCATCTTCAAATCTCTCTCTCTGACTCTGATCCCTGCTTTCATCACATCTTTTGCAACTGCATCTCTTCCACCTCCTTCTGGTTGCATTGGGCCCACTCAGTTAATGCAACTTAATCTCCCTCTCTTAAAGTCAGCTCACTATCTCCACGATGCCATCTATAAACAATAATCCGTTGCTCTGAGGTAACACATCAATGGGTTATAGGGATTAGAACATGGGCATCTTTGGATGGCTGTCATTTGCCAGCCATACTCTGCAGGAGAATTCCTGTTCCATGTGGACAGAAGCCTATTCACTGCTGTACCCTGGGAGCTAAGGAGTGTCTGTCACATTGCACTCAATAATATTTGTTAAATAAATTAATTTTAACTTTTCTTTTTTAGGGAGACCGTTTTTGGCTATGGATATTGAAGACCGTAGGACTTTAAAAATAAAAGAATAAAAAACACCATAAAATTATAATATATGTTATATCGGGAAACAAACCAATATATTGTTTCTTCTTTTCAATGTATTTTCCTTTCATAAGGACTTGTCAAGGCTTGGAAGTTTCAAATATGCTCAGTGTTCTGAGATGTACTGATGGTCTTGCCCTCATATATAAATTTTGAAAGATTCTGGTTGTTCTGCTTTGTTAGAGATTGCCCCAGTGGGACATATACATTAAATAAGCAGACTGTTATCACACATTAATGTGTGCATTAATAGAAAAAAATTAATGCAATTTTCACATACTCTAAAATATATATTGATGTGTCACAACTATATTTTTGTGCCAAATATTTTAATATGTTACATAAGAATAGATTCTATTAAACTGACAGTGTAAAATTACATTATCATCTTAAACTTCCAAAACAGCTAGAACAAAATCCAGTATTAATTTACACCAGGGAATATAATAAACATCTGCTCTATTAAGTTACTCTAATAATTTGCAATAAAATAGTGAAAATATGATTGAGGATTAGTTGCCATGGTAGCTAAAATATAACATCTGGTAACAAAATGGAAATTCAACCTAAGAAACTGTTAATATGACTATGTAATGGCTCTGACTACATTGTATATTTTTCACCCATCTCCCCAGTGGACAGCACTCAGCACTCAGGCTACGATGAAGCAAGTAGTTAAACATTCTGTACTGTTTAATGAAAATTATATAGAAATAGAGATCTCTCTCTCCCATGCATATAAATACATATATATGTACATGAAGATGTAAATACAAATAATGCTAATACTATTCAATCACATTAAAAGTAGTACTCATTTGCTAAGTTTAAAAAATTTGTTTCTTCTGTGTTTACCAAAGCATATACAAATAACAACACATCTAGAAGTTTAACCCAACACAAAAGCAAAAAACCCTGGAAGAGTGTTACGAAGAAATTTTAAAAATTCATTGACTTAATCGAACATGTTAAAGATGTTTAAATAAAAAGGCCCAAAAGAGACAGAAGTATAATTTTATCATTCATCCTGGACAATAATCACACAGGGTTCTGTTATCTTCTTACGCTAGAAGAAGTGACATATGTACTACTTTGCCAACGTGACTGGGCAGAACAGACAAAATAGCACTCAATCCTGACTATTGTCTATATTGAAGTGGATTTCACATGTACCAGTAACAGAAAGTTTGGAATGTAATGCGCTTTTAATGACAAAAATAAAATGTGGGCTAATTCTTCAGTGAACTAAATGTTTTGTGGTATTCTTGCTTGAAATAAAACTTTGCCAAGACTTTGGTCAAAATGCCCTATTCTCCCTGGTATGTCCCTGGTTTGAATAAACAACTTAACCATTCTTACCATCAATGAAATCACTAAAATAATAAGCTTTTTTTATCTGATATTAACTATAATATGTGATTATTTCCTTATCTAACTAGGAAAAAAAGTTTATTTGTGACAACTAAATTTTTAAAACATTCACATTCTATATACTGGGTTTTTCCTCTCTCTCGACAGACTATGAATTCAGTGAGAGTAGGGAGTGTGTCTTGCAGTGTGGTATTCCCATAGCCTTGCACAATACCTGAATACAGTACATGTCCAATAAATACCTGTTCAATTTTAATTAGAAAGCCAAAGTTTTTAGGTAATCATGCCAGTAATTAATAGAAGGATCTCTGATAATCTGCATATTAATACCTAAAGATGTATGCATTGACTTACTCCATAGTAATGGCTTTATTGACTAATTTATGGAAATTTGTGTTATTTTTTATAACAAGTATTCTTAAAACATATAGATTAAAAATTATCATGCCTAGGATTTTATGGAATTTTCTTGTATAATCTACCAATCACAGTCCTCTATGTTTTTACAGTACCTCATCAGCACATTATTTCTTAGCACTAAAAATATTAACATTATAGAAACACCAACAGATTGGGCCCTTCATTTCATTAATAATATCCAATAAGTCCTTTAGAAAATAGTTTGGAACCAAAAAAACGACAATGGTATAGAACTGAAATGGGCTGATTAGAATTTTACTTAAATATATGACTTAAATAACTACTATATACAATTAATTCAGAAATCAATATACTATAATGTGTAAGAGGTCTAACCTCTGGAAATTTTGCTTTGGCTTTTAACTATTTGGACAGCTATTCTCAAAGATCATCAGAAAATTCCACACTGCCGGATCCAGAACTTTTCTTCCATCACCCTTCCCTTGGATCTCTGTGATACAATTACAGTTGTTCTCAGAACCATTCTGTTGGCTTCCACAACACCATATTCTCCTGCTGTCTCCTCTCTGAAACCTTCTCTCATTTTGTAACAGCTCCAGCCAACATTTGCCTTTCTTAAATTTACTCCAGGCTTATTTTCAAAAGTTAATGTATTTTCATTCAGTGCTTATATATCCTATTTCTTAGTTTAATTATTTCAAATGTTTACTTTGCCACTACATTAGAAACTTCCTAAGGTTAGGAACCACAGCTTCTAGTTCTGAATTTATTACTAACTACATAGATTGAGTATACCTTAGCACATGGCTTGGTACATAGAAGTCAAATATTTGTCACTATAGATTAATTATCAATGGCAAGTATTTACACAAGTACAAAACTTTTCTGCGGGTGATTAAATTTTTAACTGATTTGTAATTAACTTCATGGAATGGTGGACAAATATTTTGATAAAAAATGTCACTACAGAAGGAAGAAAATATTTTCATTTTTAAAATAAGATTTATTGCTAAATCTCCCGTGAGTAACTGCTTTTTTTTTCCAAACTCTGTCTTTTTTAATGTTTATTTATTTACTTTGAGAGATAAAGTATATGACCAGGGAGTGGCAGAGAGAGAAGGAAAGAGAGAATCCCACACAGGCTCCACATTGTCAGCACAGAGCCAGATGAGGGACTCAATCTCACAACCACGAGATCATGACCTGAGCTGAAATCAAGAGTCAGACATGACCCAGGTGCTCCAGAAGGAAGAAAACATTTTCTTAGCAAATAAACATTTTTACTGGAGATCCTCCTACTTAAAATGTTTGGTGCAAATGTCTGACTACTTTTAATTTTTTAAATTTTTTTATTTTTGACAGAGAGAGAGAGAGAGAGACAGAGAGAGAATGAGTGGGATAGGGGCAGAGAGAGAGGGCAATAAAAGATTGCAAGCAGGCTCTACACTGAGAGTGGGGAGGCTGATGTGATACTTGAATTCACCAACTGTGAGATCATGACTGAGCCAAAGTCAGATGCTTAACTGAGCCACCCAAGCGCCCCTAGCAGATGTCTGGTTTTTACAGATTTTAACTAATTTATAGGCCATCTCAAGCAGATCTGCATGCATGCTGTTACCTATCTATCAGTTCTCTTTACAAAATTTTACAGCTAGTTGTGTCTCCCATAGTGGGACTTTATAAGTAAGATGATTTCATCTTTTCTTTCTACTTTCAGTGTCTGACTTGGCACTTAGAATCCAGGGATTGAGGGAGCACACAATAGTATCTGACCAGTGACTTTTTAAAATTAACTTTATAATCAATGGAGTATATAAATCCAGGAGAGAAAGTCTAATAATTAGAGGTGTCTCACTGAGCACTAAGCCCACATATTCTTTCTTTCTAAAAGTCATTTTTGGCTCTTACCCTGTAGCACATCTTGTGAATACATCTGTTTTCATCTCTATGCCAAGTCCTGCTTACAAGGTTTCCTATTTCATCTCAAATAACATTTTAGTTGGGTAAATTAAAAGTTGCTTGGTTATTTTCTCATTATAGCTCTCCCTGAAAATTCCCAACTTCCATGTTTGAAAAAAAATCTAAACTTCTGCAAGATCAAATAATACTTCCCCTAATTATTGTCTGCCACAGTTTTGGTCTCACCGAGGTCTCTAAGAATACAGAACTAAACAAAAATTATTTTTATACAGAGTGGGGTGCTTTTCCTGTTGACTGAAACTGTGTCCCTCCTCCCCTTTTCTCCTTTCTATAAGATACAACTGAAAGAGCCGTGGATTGGGAGCCAGAAAACCTAAGTTCTATATCTCTGTTCAAAATCCACCAATTATTATTATTTAAAAAAAATTAATGTTTTATTTATTTCTAGGAGATAGAGAGAGACAGCGTGAGCAGGGAAGGGTCAGAGAGAGAGGGAGTCACAGACTCTGAAACAGGCTCCAGGCTCTGGGCTGGCAGTCAGCACAGAGCCCGAAGCGGGGCTCCAACCCACGAACCGCAAGATCATGACCTAAGCGAAAGTCGGACGCTTAACTGACTAAGCCACCCAGGCGCCCCCAAAATACACCAATTATCTGTTGTCTCAGTTTCCTCATCTGTAAATTAAGGTTCTTGGGTTTTATGTGTGCCTCAAATGAGTAAGTGTACTTTGTGAACTGTACAGTCCTACCTAGATAGACTGTGACATTACTTATAGGGGCAGAAAACTCTACAAACAAAATGTCAACTGAATATAGACCACTGGCAAGTACAGAAAACCCTAGCCTTATCTCTGATAAAGTGAATCTCTTTTATCATTGGGATCTAGTAACATTCAGTGGAGGCGGGTAGGGGTAGTTAGGGACTGTCGGAAAGTTGAAGCTGACTATCCAAAAGAACAGCATGCCACCCACTTGGAAAAAGAAACATGCATTATGATGCAGAAGCATTCTGAGCAACTGTCTGACATTTAACCAACATTCTCAAAGAAAGCAAATAATTTACTGATACTTTAATCTTCACATCATGTTAGCACAAACGGAGCTATAGATAGAACAGTTAGTCTCAAGGGACATTCCAAGATACGTAATTTATTACATTACATTACATAATTTTGTATTGAATTACATTGATGCATTCAGGTAACTGAAGCATTAAAACAACTGAGACAATAGGGGTGCCTGGGTCATATAGTTGGTTGAGCGTCCTACTTGGGCTCAGGTCATAATCTCGTGGATCATGGGTTCGAGCCCCACATTGGGCTCTGTGCTGACAACCCAGTGCCTGGAGCCTGCTTCAGATTCTGTGTCCCCTTCGCTCTCTGCCCCTCCCCCACTCATGCTCTCTTTCTTTCTCAAAAATAAATATTTAAAAAAATAAAATAATTGAGGCAATAAAAATAGATGGTGTATTCAAGCATGAACTATCCCAACCTTCTACTCCCACCCCTGGGACCCCAAACAGACTGCTTTCACCTGAAGCTACATCTGCATCTTTACATCCTTGCATCTACTGTCAAAGATGTAATATCCCTTCTCCTCTTTGAGGCTAACCTCTCTACCTTTACACTAAAACTGTGCCTTTCTGTATCATGGTCAATCCCTATTGCTCTTGCTTTCCATTTTCAAGATCTCCCTGTCCATGGAACACTTTCTTTCAAGCTATAAATATCCCTTGTTGAAGATGTGTTCTTCATTACACAACTCAGCTTTTTAATGACTTGGGAAAGAAAATAATAATAATCTGTATCTGTTATCTCTCTTCTTATAAAATAAATTAAATCAATAAAATAAATCAATAAATTATCTTAAAAATCACATTTCTTTTTTAAATTTTATTTACTTATTTATTGAGAGAGAGAGAGGGAGAGAGAGGGAGGGAAAGGGAGGGGGAGGGAGGGAGAGGGAGAGGGAGGGAGAGGGAGAGAGAGAGAACAAGTGGGGAAGGTGGAGAGAGACGGAGAGAGGGAGAATCCTAAGCGAGCTCCACACTGTTCGCACAGAGCCCAATGCAGGGTTCTATATCAAAAACCATGAAATCATGGCCTGAGCCAAAATCAAGAGTCAGATGCTTAACCGACTGAACCACCCAGGTGCCCCCTCACCCAAAAAAAAAAATCACATTTCTAATAATGAATGAGATGATCATGCCTTCCATTCTGTGCCCCAAGAGAGGAAAGTAGCTACAGTTTTCTGCAGTTTTCCCGCAAAGAAAGGCTAATACTTCTGAGTATTTCTTCATGTCTATTTTTCCCTAACTAGATGCATCTTCTTGCTCCTCTCGTTTCCATTCTGTTGGTTAGCACACATCCATCATTTATATTAGGGGTCTGTCTTCTCCAGGAAACCAACCCTTGCTATTAGAGTGGACACCTCTATGCCATTCTTTTAAATCAAATTTATTGCATTATGTTTCACTTTTTTTTCATATGTTGACTCTCCTCATTATGGATGTCCCTTAAATACCAGAGAGTGTGTTAAATCATCTTTGTGTCCCTGACTAAAGTCACTATAAATAAAATAGATAAATTATAAAATTAACTTTTGTTTCTATGTTGTATCTAATGTATGCTTTGAAGCATGTATTTATATGAGGCTTTACACAAAGAGACACCAAATATCGCTAACCTATACCTAAAAGCTAATTCCATTTAAGTTTACTACCTATATAAACTTAGGCAAGATTGAGTAATATAATTAGAAAAATCTAATAATTAACTGAGAGAAGCCACTTCATTTTGAGCCATCAAAAAATGTATTTTGCTTAAATTATTTTTTAATTTTTTTAGAGAGAAAGAGAGACCTGGGGAAGGGGGGGAGAGAGAGAGAGAGAGAGAGAGAGAGAGAGAATCTTAAACAGGCTCCCATGACCCTGGGATCATTACCTGAGCCAAAATCAAGAATTGGACACTCAAATGACTGAGCCATCCAGTGGCCCCTATTTTCCTTAACTTATTAATCACAAATATTTATGGAGTACCTACAATATGCATAGCACTGGAAATGTATTTAAATTTCTGGGGTTTGAGAGATTATTTTTTTTTTTTTTTTTTTTTTTTTTTAGTTTTTAGTTAAATTCCAGTTAGTTAATATACAGCATAATATCAGATTCAGGTGTACAATTTAGTGATTCAATACTTATATACAACACCTGCTGCTCATCAAAACAAGTGCCCTCCTTAATACCCACCTTTATTCTCAAGGAGCATATGATAAAACTAAAAGATCAATAACATTTATTGATAAATGAAACCAAAACAATGGACAACACAAAAAAGGTTCTTTTGAATGCTAAAGGTGTCATAGAAAGGGGAAGTGCTGTCAAAAAGAAAAAAGACATCTGGGATAATCAAAAAGGTTTTTAAAAGAATGCACATCAGACCTGATTAGGATTTGAAGGATTTGTGTATATGAAACAAGAGGATCAGATGCAGATGAAGGAGATAATGGAAGGGATGCAGGGGAATGGCTCTGCTCTGGCATTCCCTCCTCTCAGATCTTCCCGGATCTCTCATCCCAGCTCTCCACCTCTGAAGTAGTAAGTGGTAGAGGTGTCTTCCAATGCCCCTAGTATTCTCTGTCT
Organism: Hyaena hyaena; assembly: GCF_003009895.1. Classification (NCBI taxonomy): domain Eukaryota; kingdom Metazoa; phylum Chordata; class Mammalia; order Carnivora; family Hyaenidae; genus Hyaena; species Hyaena hyaena. Next base: position 188,303 of record NW_024082119.1, on the reverse strand, counting down.
ATCTCTATCTCAGCACAGGCTACATGATATTGTCCTTTATTTTACTTGTGCCCATTAGATGATTAGCTCCCTGGGGACAAAGATTAAATAGTTGTTTCTGCATCATTCAGAAAAAGTGTTTGGTAAGCAATAGGTACTCAGCAAATGTTCACTGAAGTAATAAATAAATGAAGGAATACAAGTAACTGCCTCATTGGTGTACTGGGAATATCCTCCTCTGTAGAGAAAAGCAAGTCAAAACTACCAGCAGCATTATTTCTTTTTTAAAAAAGTAAAAAATTTCAGAATCATCAGAATTAAATTCTAATGTCACTAACACACTTTTATAATGGCCTTTGGGGGAGATTTTATACCCCAGAAAGTAAATTATGGCCAAGTGCTATGAGATGACCAAGTGGATCTCACTCATTGAAGAGTACATTCATCTAGAACCTGACATTTTTCCCCACTGGTCTCTCTGATTTGAACATGGAGGTGGGCATTTATGAGTATTTTATTTTAATCTTTTCAGATTGCTAATCTAAATTTTTCATGCACCTGAATTAGACACATACTTCTTATAAAGACATTGTAAAAAGGGCTGTTTTCTACCCCCAGGATATCTGGGAGTAAAATTCTAGCAGGACTTGGGAACATACATGTTTATAAGACTCAGTCAGTGTTGCTGAAGGAGGGAAGCTGGGAAAATAAGCACAGAAATGGAGTCTCATTTTCTCTGAAGAAAAAGAAGGGCATGCAGCATGTTCTAAAAATCCTGTGCTTAAGCAATATCAGTGGGATAAATCAAATCTTCTAGATATTCAGACTAAACATGTACGTATCTCCCAACAAACGTAACTGCAAAAAATAAATAAGGACTCAAGAAAACGTATGAAATACGGACTCAAGAACAAACATGGCTATCCCATGATCTACTCCTCAGGTGAAATCCCATACTGTTTTAATACTTCTTTTTTTTCCTTTTTTTAAAGTCTGGAAAGAATAGCAGTTTAGTAGGTTCAATTGTTAGGAAAAGTAAACAATCTCTCTGCTACAAAGACAAATTTATCAGTTACAGGATTGAGAGTATAGGATGGTGCTTAACTCTGACCACCCATTCCACCAAAAAAGTATCTAAAGAACACAGAGTGTTACGGTGGTAATGGTGTAATACAATGCATGATACGTTGACACATTTTCTCTGTTGTTGAAAAGCTCAAAATTATCTGAAACCTACAAAATTTGAGGCCATAATACCATAAATTTTTTCCATAAGCTCCTTTTAGAAATCTTGCCTAGAAACTTTGTCTGCTTTTAGAAACTTCTCTAGAAACTTTGTTGTAAAGCCGCTCACTAAAAAGCAGATCATTTCCCAAAGTTATAAATTGGAAGGTGTATTCCTGAGATGAACACATAGTTAGGTAAATAACTAGACACCTCGATAAGACTTCAAATCTTAATTTAAAAGTACAGCAACACATCGTCTACAGAGATTATGCATGATGCCTCAATCTACCAAAAGTATGCATGAGACTCTTCACAGCATAGCACAAATCTGACCTCTGTGAAGTAATTTTATGTAAGTCTCCTATAGTCACAGACTTTCAGAACAGGAAGTGCCTCCAGATAATATATCATAGGTTTTACAAAGAAGGAAACTGAGGCCCAGAGAATTTAGGTCACTTCCACAAAATCACCAAGTTAGTTTATGATAGAACTGCAATTAGAATGAGATTTCCTGTGCTCTGGTCCAGCCTTACTCTAGAAGCTTTTCTTTAAAATTACTTCAACAATTTATTCATGAACGAAAGTAACAGTCTATTTAGTTGAGGCCTTCATCTCTTTAACTGCATGTTTCTCTCTGTACAAGTAGAGAGTCTTAAAATACACCAGAAAGTAGACAGGCCTGAGGGCTGATGGAACCTTTGTCTAAACACTTGGCTGAGATTGCTGTGGATATTTGTCACCAGTTTAAACTTTTAGCTCAAAGACACCTTCTGACCTAGGGAAAAGGGATAACATGCTACAAACAGGCCCTAAGAGCTTAACTTTGATTTTGAGACAGGCTTCCTGATGAGAGATGAATAGGGGAAAAATAATGATAATAGTGGATTCAGCTTTCTGCCAGGAAGCTACATTTTTGCTTGTAGAGAGAGTACAGTCCAATTATATCACATGAATCATAGTGGGTTTTTTTCCTCATCTGATCTGTTTACCCTCACATCAAAGCCTCTATTCTTATTTTTTTTGTATTTTGGCGCTTTGGGAGGGTCCTAGATAGTTATATAAGCAGGTATTTTACTTTCCTCAATTCGGTTTTTAAAAAAAGAAAAAAACACTAAATTTGCTTTCTTTCATTTCTGTGGAGAGTCTTATATTCCTTTGGAGCATTAGCATGGTCATTTGCTTAAAAGAAAACATTTAGCTTGCATTCGGCTAACTATTCATCACAGTAAAGGCATGCTAAGATAATAACATTATCCTTATATTGGCCTTTCTAACTAACATAGAATTTTCACACATACTATGAATCCTTTATTTTGAACCTGAGAGGTGATAAAATAAAAAATATTATCCCTGTTTTATAAATGAGGAAACTAAGGCTCCCAAACATTGTATTTATAAGAAACTTACAAGCCAAGAGTCAGGACGTTATTTTAGTCACCCAATTCAGAGCTAGAGTTCTCTAGTCCCATTGCCATGTTTAGTTAGTAGAAACTGAGTGACTTGCACACAGCTTCTTCCTCACCCTTCTGTGACCACCCAGATGGAGGTGCATGCTTCCCTCACAAAAACATTGCCCAGGGTTCAAATAAGTATGCCTTGACATCAGTAAAATATTAGGAAAGTCAACAGAATTTTTATATATTAAGCATAGTTTCACTTTTCTTGAACAACTCTACCTGAAGCAAATGTGCAGTTACCAAAATCATTATATTAGAAAAAAAAGATAAAATTAAATGAATATATGTACTGCCAAGTTTGTGAAATGCATCCCCATGCCAAAGTATAACTTTCAGGGCTTTTGCTGGTTTGCTTTTCCTAACTTGCTTTGTGAATAATCAAGAGTTAGGCACAGGCCTGTCTCAAGGGAAAAACATAAGATAAATAAAAATTCTTTACCGCACTTTCAAACCTCCCAGTTGTACCTCTCCCTTGTAGCCACCTATCCTGCCCCTGCTCCCCCAACCTTTTTCCTATCAAACTTAGTAACTGGGAATGGATTGATGAAAATTATTTCCGTTATGGAGAAAACAGTCTGCAGTGGCCTAATCAGGGAATCTATCCAAAGTATTAATAATATCTGGTTTTCTTCAGTGCCTATAAAGTGCCACAAATTTTAATTCATTTCTTTAATATGCAGATGAAAAAACTAAATCTCAATGCTGAGTAACCTGCTCAAGTTCACAAGGTTTCAAATGGCAAAGTCAGGACTCAGATGTGAGACTCCAAAGACCCATGCCCTATTAACTGCTTACTGAATGTGAATAGAAAAGGAGGAGTTCAAAACACAGAAACTGTTACTACCCTAACTATTCAAAAATGGGAATAGGCAGGAAGTGAGGGAATTTCACAGAATCAAAAATACATCTCACTGTGAAGCACTGACTTATTCCTTCTGTCCGTAGGCCTGTTTGACAGTATATATTCCGTTGGCTCAGAAAAACAAAATAAAAATAGAGATATACTATTGTGTTAGTATTTACTTATTTTATTCTAAAATGGCTATGTTTTAGGATCATAGGGTAAAGAAAATAGAGTATTAAAGAACAGAAATTAAGAGATATCACAAGCTTCCCCAACCTCTTTGAAATTCTAAATAAATCTCACAAGACATGATACAGCATGACATGAAGTCTCACATTAGCTTGGTGCCTTACATTTCAGTGTATTACAATGAAGGTAATTGGCACCCTTACATACTCACAGAGAAGCCAACTTTCCATGCTTTTATGCCTTCTGTATGATACACTGTCATAGGGTTCTATCCTGAAGAAACTCAAAGTTTCTCTTCGGAAACAGTGGGAATCTGGTGGGCAAATTTCCATTTTTATTATACTAATGCAACTTTTAGTTTCTATTAGAATGGATCTGAAGTGATTCTAATGTCTTGATTGTGGAACCCTCCATGCGCAAGTAAGTATAGAATGTCCAGGACAGCCAAGTTTCATCCACCTAAAGCGTGAGTCACAGAGTTCATCTGATATTGGCATTTTCATCCACTGATTCTGATGGCCAGAGAATAGTGGGGGGAAAAAAAAGATTGCAAAAGGCAAATTACCATATATTTAGCTCTCATTATAAGTGAGTAAATTTATTAAAACTGTGCACTGGAATAGTAACTAGGAGAGCATGTGTTGTGTGTTAGTTTCCTATGGAGAAGGAAAGAAGCAGACAACAAACAGGTAAGTTTTGGTAGGAGATCAGGCTCCAGGGGAAAAGTCTGTAATTTGAGGCAAAATTTGAGAAGGTGACCTCCAGGTAGAGCTGCAGTGAGACCCTGATTTTCATGCAGAATTCTGAATGTTTTCCCTTCAAACAGAAAGGAGGCTGAGAGCATATTTTCCTGAAACAAAGCAAAACAAAATAAAATAAAAGTCATCCATTTCCAAATTGTTTTTTTCTAGAACTGAACCTGCTCATTTCTCAGGGACTTTGCAATATTGCCTCCATGGAACAGATGTAGAAGGAATACAAGGTAGCTCAGGTAAGTGTTCCTTTGGCAAATTATTTATATGCTGAATATGCCAAAATAACATTTAAAAATACTAGTTTAATTATCATTAGTCAAAAGACTAATTTAATTTTACTTTATCATCCTCCATGACGCAAGCCATCACAAGCCTTGCCAATGGAACTTTGAATGCATTCACTGATTAATCCCTATAGCGCTAAGTCTGTTTCAGTTTTGTCTCATTCTCTACATAAAGGAATTACCCCACTTTTTTTTTTAAAATAAAATAAACAGATTGTAAGAAGACTGAATTCTTCCCAGGCTAATGAGAATTCCAGTTGTTTGGGAATTTATTAGTGGTTCCTCAGCAAAACCTAGTTCAGTTTTACTATGCTTGAGGGAGAAAAATAAAAGCACAAACCTTTGCCTAATCTCATCAGTGGACACCAAGACTTGAGGGGATACGGGAAATGGTTGGAGAAAGAAGTGAGACTTTGAAAGAATACTCAGAAAAGCATATCACTTATAGCACCTGAAGGCTTGAACACAAGAACCCTGATGAAAATGTTCAGTTGTTCCTCCTTCAAGGGCCCAAGTCATTTTTTTTACCAGTATAAACTTGTGTAAAAGACAATTCTTATATCAGAATCACTCATTTACGTTGGAGTGACCAGGTCCCTTTGTGTTCTCAAAATAAAATACAAGCCTTGTTTCTAAAGCTTCAGAAGTTTTGTGTTTATAGCCAAAGACCAGAAAACTAGGAAGTTTTTTTGCAGTTCGTCTTCTATGATAATCAGTTAACTTCATTGTCTACCAGCTCATCCTACCAGAAGTTCTAGTTCAAAAATTAGCACTAACATGAGAAACCTGATGTTCTGAATTAAACTGTAACTTAATCATTTCTTCAATCTAAAGCTCTGCAAAGAATGAGAAAGAAAGGGTTTAAAAATAATTTTGAACTAGGAGCACCTGGGTGGCTCAGTCATTTAAATGTCCAACTTTGGCTCAAGTCATGATCTCGTGGTTTGTGAGTTCAAGCCTCGTGTCGGGCTCTGTACTGACAGCTCAGAGCCTGCAGCCTGCTTTGGATTCTCTGTCTCCCTCTCTCTCTGCTCCTCCCCACTCATGCTCTATCCCTCTGTCTCTTTCAAAAATAGATAAACATTAAAAAAATAATAATTTAAAACTAGCATAAATAAATCAAATAGGTTCTTCTACCTCAGGAGCAAATAGTAAACATACAACTAGTATTTAAGATAAATAAAAAGATTAAAGCTCTATAAATGAATTTATTTGCTATGGAAACCATCCATATTTTTAGAATTCCATAATGAAAAAAAAATCTAAAGCTGATGGCCGCAGAACAACCATACTGAATAATAAAGATTTAATTAAAGAAATTCAAAGCTACAAATTATCTGGTAAAATTCCATAAGTGTGCCTCCCTATAAGTCAAAAACATAATTTTATTTAAGTTTGAAAAACTTAGAAGCATGAAAAGTACAGCAAAGTAAGGAAAGCACGAGTGTGAATATGTGCCTACTTCCTACACCGGTTTCTGCTTTCTGGAGTAAATTTCACAAAAATCTCCTGAGAGTAGAAGAAGTGAAGAAACCAGCAGCCTTTGGAAAATGAAGAGACTTGCTGCAAAGTCTGGGAAAAGATGGGTCACCCCCACTTCTGTATCCAAATAGTCCTGGGAGCTGCCTTGTAAATCCCTGTGCAGTGAAGCAATTCCTCTCATTCCAAATGCAACCCAGAGCAATGCAGTTTGGAAAATAAGCTTCCAATTTTTAATAGAGACTTTTATGACTATCATATTTTCAGAAAATAAACTCTGAAACAGACATAGCTGGTAGACAGGCATGAGGTAGCACTGGGGCATGGAATGAATCCTGCCTGGCTTGCTCACACACTGGAAACCATTGCACAGAATGAAATGTGTGTGGGGGAGTGTGAAACAGGAAGGGGGGGTGATGCCTCAAACCACATGGCCATGAGACAGTCTTCAGTGGAATGATGTTTTTGTTTCTTTTGTTTTTTCCCATAGTAAACCTATACAAGGAGGCAATACAGCAAAACTCCACTGTTTGAAGTAAATTTTTTAATTGGTTTAAAATATAGCCCAATTAGAAATCAGATAAATATATTGATGTATTATCAAAATGACCATAATACAATGGTAGGTAAAATTTGCATTTTAAGTTTTACACTAGACTTTCATCTATTTGAGCACAAAAGTTGTTTATTTTTCCATAATATCTAACATTTTCAGCATCATAATCACCCAATAAGCATTTATTATTATTTCTTTGTCATTAAATAGTAATGGAACAATCATATCTACTATCATTTAATGAGCTCTTGCTATTTTCTGGGAGCTGTTGCTAAACATATTTGGTTTATATATGGGATAGCGTTCATAACAATTATTTGAGGTAAAGATTATTTAATTTTATACATAAAGAAACTAAGACATAGAGAAATAAAAAAATTGCTCAAGAATATGCAAATTTGCAAAGCCTGAATCTGAAATAAGTGCATTTGAATAAATGGTGGGAAATATATTTTTTAGATTTTCAAAAATAATATTCAACTGATATATTTGCATGGAATAACTATCATGAAACTAACACATAAAATGAATTTATAACATGGAGTGGAATCTAAAAAGCAGAGGTAAAAAAGGAAAAGTGCATGTGTATATTTGCAGTGGGAGGTCAGAATTACAAGCAATTTCTTATTTTGAGACATGGAGTTACAGCCAACATGACTCAAATTCTAGAAACAAGCCAGATCGTAGAACGTCTTGTGTGCCATGCTTAGGAGCTTGAACGTTATTCTTTCTCCAAGTTATCAGAGTCAATGGAGTGTTATTGGGAAGGTAATGATGTGATCAGATATTAGATTTTTTTATTTAGATTTTTATATCACAGTGACAACAGAGGGTGTCTATATACATGCAGGTGGGAGGGGGCCACAAAGGAGGAAAGGCAGGGAATTTCAATTTTTTTTTTAATGTTTTTATTTATTTCTGAGAAGGAGAGGGAGAGATAGAGACAGTGTGAGCAGGGGAGGGTCAGAGAGAGAGGGAGACACAGAATCTGAAACAGGCTCCAGGTTCTGAGCTGGCTGTCAGCACAGAACCCAACATGGGGCTCGAACCCATGAACCACGAGATCATGACCTGAGCCAAAGTCGGATGCTTAACCTACTGAGCCACCCAGGCACCCCGGAAAAGCAGGGAATTTAAATGCTATTGCAATAATTCAGGGATATGATGTAGGCCTGAACTGAAGCATTTGGAGAAGACAGGGAGAAGAGCTATATTTAGGAAATATTTAGTGGATAAATGGTAGAATTTAGTAATTGATTGGAATTTTACTGGAGTGATCAGGTAAGATGATGTTGGCGTTAACTGATATAAGGAATACATAGGAAAGATTATCTTGTCTTAGGGGAAAGATAATGAGTTGAGTTTTAGATACACTGAACTTGAAGTGGTTATGGCCCATCAGTGGAGAATTCTGAAGTTCATGTGGAAGTTCTGGATTGCAGAGAGAGATTTCAGGATTATCAGCAGTTAGCTGTTAAATAAAACCCTGAGAGTGATTGATTTCTAGATGGATCTAGGAAAAGAATATACAGGGAAGACCAGTGGACTAAATCCTCTGAGAAAACAAAGTGCTAAGGGAAAAAAGGAGAAGGAGCCCATTCTGAGAGGTAGCTATAGGAAGAAACTTTCAGAGAGCAGTCTGTCAGGAAAGCTGGAGTGGTTACTTGTATCAAATAAAGGAGAAAGGTCTGATAAGACAGGTAAAATGTACCCATTTTATGTGTGGAATATCCCACATTTTAGTCTTCATCTTACTCCTCATCTTACTCCACTAGCTTAACTGGAATGGGGCAGGGAGTGGGCAAAAGTCAGAGTGCACAGGGATGGTTAAGGTCATGGAGGTAGAGACAGAAAACTATATTATTCTTTTAAAGCAGGTAGGGTAAGAATTAAGAAAGGGTAGGAGCCAGACAGAGGCCCCAGAGAGAGGAACTTGTTTATGATATAGCGGGAAAAGCACCAAAGAAAGCAAGTGGTTGTAGTTATAGAAAAGAGAATATGATTGATGGAGCATGGTCCTATGGGAAATGGAGAACAAAGTACAGAAGAGAAACAATCCAGAGTTTTCTCAAAATAAATTCAAAGATTACATAAAGTCAAAAATATACCACTAAGGTTTGTACTGGTGATGACTGAAATCAGATTGTAATATCCTTTCTGTGTTTCATTTAAGTGCTCTAAAATTACCTTCAGGTGAAGTTCCCAAATGATCCACCTAAGAGTCCCATCGTATTTACAGGGGTGTGTACATTTTCCTGGATTTTAGATGAGGCCCCAAAGGCTTGGTGAAGCCAAAGGACTCTGCAGATTGCAAAACAGCTAAATAGCAGAGGTAGACCAGAACCCATGTGTTTTCCCAGTGATTGTTGGACTGGGCTTCCTTTCCTTACTAAACTATGTCGACTGTGATAAGGCTATGATGCTTATGTTGCAAACAACACTTCCACTATGAATATATTTGTTATCTCTTGAAACTGGATCCATAACTCTGAGCAGACACCTGAGAGAGAGAGAGACAGAGAGAGAGACAGAGAGACAGAGATAGAGAACTGTGAGACTCTCTTTTCTCCTTCCCAGGAGAAACTTAAAAAAAAAAAAAGGATGCAAAGATTTTTGAGTTTGAATATTATACCACAGAGCTATAGGGATAAGTTTCCATTAATTGATCATCTTAATTCATTAATATTGTTAATATCACTATCTTCTCTGTAGAAGGCAACATGTGGAGAAGAAAAATCTTGCATTCTTGTGATTTATCTTACACATTGTTCCTTAGAGAATATATTCAGTATAAGATGTGTAGGATGGAAATACCTTGATTTCTTTGGAAGGGCTTAGTTTTGAACATATCAATAAAATATAATAAAACATCGAAGTTGCCAATGTGCAATTTTAAAGCAAAATTTTCCATAAGACAGTCTGCTCCTTTCACCAAGCAAATGCCAAGAGTAGATACTTTTAAAAATATTGATTATAACAGCTCAACAGTCTTAAAGGAAATTTAGATCAAATACATGTAAAATTGACATGGAAAAGAATTAAGAGGAAAGCTGAATTGTCAATATCTTCCCACCTCTACTGTTTTATATAAACTTGTACAATTTGCTCAAATTTATATAATAAAATCAATTAATAACTAATAATTTTAATCTTTTCCCCTACCATTACTACATCTTTCATATGTAAATCCAAATTTTTCAATGTTGTGATTTCAGAAGAAAAAATGGTAGATCAAAAAATGACTGATTTTTAAACATTTTATGAATGTGATAAAATTATCTCATTCCATAACCTGAATGTCAGTTATGATGCATGGATTGTCCTTCAAATAGGAGCATATTGTTTGATTTAAAAAGATTGCTTTCTGTGGCCATAGATTAACATGATTCCAATCTTGTAAGTGCCAGCTCCTCAAAACAAAGCTTTCTCTACCTCTTTTTACCTCATATCCAGCATTATGTGCATTTCTAGACTGATCAACAATGAATTTTAGGCCTATGGCGAAAAAGCGTGCTAAAAGTGTGAAGGCAGGAAGTAAAAGAGGGAAAATGAAAATTATATGTTCATCTGGAAATATATTTTAATAAGATGTGCTCATTGAATAGTAGAGTGATTTACCTAAGCGATCATGAAGAGGATTTTGGACATTGAGTCATTTTTCTAGAAATGATGATGAATTTGCAAAAACTTCAATTAGGCATCTTTGCAAGTGAAAGGAATAGCTAGAATAGCAAGTTATTCCCACATCACAGTTGTATAGTCTTGGAACAAGAAGCCAACTGGTCTACATCAATATCAGAAGGATGTTAGGCAGACATGTAGTATAGCAGTTAAGCAACAGGAATCAGAATCACCTAAAGAGCTTACTAAATCCCACCCAAACCAAATACATCAAGATATTTGGGAAAGAGGGGAGCCTAGAATCTATATTGGTAACAAGCTCTTCAGATGATTATGCAGCCAGCTCAAAATGGATCTGTGGATTGCTTACCCACTAACCTAGAGAGTTATGGTCAAAGTACATGTTGTATTTGTCAATATAAAAAATTATCTGTATTTATCAATCTACCAGTCTACATATATATAGAGAGAGATATTCTTCAAAAGAAAGCTTCACTTTAGTTTGGATAAAAGTTATAAGTACTCTTAAATGCATCTTAAAAGAATTAGAAAGCAAAAAAACTGCAGTCTAATTTAAGTGCCATCCAATGTTCTTGGTTTCGCAGACGACTCAGAAGTGACCAGTAACCAGGGTATATCTGGTCACACAACTATATCCTGCCCAGTGAAACTAGATCTATTCCAATGAAAGTGGGTGACACTTATACTCATTGGGGTTGGGACTATATATGCCTCCTAACAGCTATTCTCTTTTTTATTTCCTTCATAACATAATTCTATTCAGCAGAGTACACTGCTAGTGCTACTTACCTAAAAGACTACACTTCCCAGCCACCATTGTAGCTTTGTGTAACCATGTGACTGAATTCTGGCCACAAGTAAGTTGAAAAGGTATGAAGACTTAATAGTCTCCACGAATAAAGAGAGAATCACAGTCGTTGTCTCTCATCCTCTATCCAGATGCCTGAAAAGTAAATGTAATGGCTGGAACTCCAGCAGCCATCTAAGACCATAACATGAAGGATTATACCCCAGGGATATGACAGTAGAGAACTAGAAAGAGACTGAGTCTTTGATGACTTTGTAGAGCTAATATACCAGCCTTTCATTACCTAACTAGAAGTTTTTATTATTGAAAAAAAAAAAACACTTTTTTTAAAAATTTAAACTATTGCATTCTGGTATATGCAGCTGAACCTAGATTAAAACATCCACTATAAAAAGAAAGTTTGCATATCCTACATGATCCAAAGTATCTATTTCAAAAGTAATGAGTTTAAAACAATTTATGAGTTATCAAGTATCTTAAGCTATGTATTTATATTCTCTACTTCCTATAAAACAATCCAACCCAGTAGTACTTAGTAAGCATTTAAAATTATCTGGTCCAAGTAGTACTGAGTAGTAAGCATTTGTGACTTCAAATTCATATTGTAACAATGAGATAAAGGGCAGATATGGCATAAAAATGGAAGAAACCATGATATAAAAAAAGACTCTGACCCCTTCATCTCTTAGTAATCAGAAGCTAGCTTGGGTCCAAGATATCAGTGTAGTGTTGCAACAGGAGGGTTGCAAATTTATGGTCCATGAGCCAGACTTGGCGCTCAGAGATATTATATTTGGCTTATGCAATGCTTTCTGGAAAACACTGGTTTTGAATGCCTTAAAGTGGGCATGCATCCTCAGTTCTCCACAGGCCCATCATCCCCTGTTGATGTACAAACACTCACTTGCTTCACTTGCTTGTGTTACCTACCTGGTGTCTGGAAATAAAATGGTACAATTCTGCACCTCTCCTTTTTGCCATTCTTTCTCTGTTGTTGAAATCAATGATTCATATCAAAAATTATATTCTCAGATTAATTCTGTCCATTTCTAATAACAAAAATGTGCATAACTCCCTAGGTGTTAGACCTTTGTTTAGGAATATAAAAATTACTATAAATGCACTAGTATTTTCTCCTACAAAAACCAAATGGGGAGCCTTTTAGAGCATCCCACCACCACCATCACAAACATATATACCCAAAAACTCATGAAAAGCTGATTTTTGTCATCTTAATTCTGCTTCTTGACACTATTTAATAGTGTCAACTAAAGTCGACCCAACTTCCCTTCAGTTCTTAGGAATTTGAAAAATCAATTCAGTTCTTAAATTTATTGATAAGTAGTAATGATTTGGGCCCACAGGTCCTAAAGCTTTATTTATTTACTTCTAGCTCATTGTTCATAAGTATTTCTATCAGGCATACACTATGCTTATGTTGACATTTCTGGCAAATAACCACAGTCAAACAGATAAAAAATATACCCTGAAGTCTTGAAAGGAAAAATATAAAAGCCTGTAAACATGTAGCTACATGTGATAACACGTCTCTACATTTCAAAAAGGAGATATTTGTCCACAAAGTCACTACCACATTATATCTCTTAGTTATAGCTAAAATTTGAAAAATATACTTGTTTTTCTTGTGTACCTTAGCTATTTCTTTAGTTTAAAGCATTTACTTGAACTTACTCTTCCCCAAATTTAAAATCACATGGAGTTTCAAAATTCTGACACTTTTATTAAGCTTGTGTCAAGCCTGAACAGGGGGAATAAAGCATTGCCAAGTATCCATTCAATATAACTGAACCCAAAATATGAATAGTAAGTACGTACAATACAAATTACAAAACTCTGAGTATGCTAGATTCTGGAATTCTTGTATATATTACCTTTAATTTAGGCCATACCACTTTCTTTTACTATTGAATTTTTATCACATATTTTCTCCTAGGTTGAGTAAAACAGAGGAATTTAATTTTTACAATGTATATGCAAGGAATTATACTTTTTTTGTAAAATCTGATGTTTGGGATTCCGGTTGCTGTGCTGTTTGGTTATATAGGGGGAAGAAGGGTTGATATGGAGATGGGGACTGTTTGGCACCAAATATCAAACTTCTAACATTTATGTAAATTAATATTAAGAAACATTAAACTCTCCTTATTTTTCAGCAACACCTACAGAGTGATTACAACTATTTGTGAAAGTCTTTGAACATATGGCCTATTCCATATACCTTATGAAACACTCTATTCATTTATTCACATGTTCAATTATTTCCACACTTTATAAAAAGTGCATTATTTATTTTAAAGTATATTGACAAAGAAAGTTGTGTTAAGTTTTAAATTAAAGTTGTTGACTGTTGGGGGAGGGGAGTGAACTGTTCCTTTTATAATTAGATTTGCTATTTCTATTGTAATTTTTCCATGTTTTTTTCCTCCCCTTTCCTGTCTCCTAGTACCTATTCAACTATTTTTCCCACCCTTCCAAACAACTCATGTTTTTCACACCATTTCAAAGAAACTCAAGAGTTTTACCCTTTATAAATTGCCTCATTCTTTAAAACATAAAAAGTAACATGAAAAGTTACAAGATTTTAGAAAGTGCCCCCTCTATGGGACTCTGGACAGATTGTTGGGTATTCATCTCACATTCTTATTTTCACTCTTTAAATGATTTTTAGACCTTGTGGCCTCTAGATTAATTTTATGAACATCTTCAGAGTAAAAATACATAGAAGCAGGTATTAAAAAATATATATACACACATATGCATATATCTGCATAAATATATATATATACTCAAAAGTATGTATAAAAGACAATAACAGAGAAGTTTAAATGTGCTAAGTTTTAAAAGCTTGAGTTTGACGTTAAATAGTTATGAAAATCTATACAGCCTATTATGAAAAAGAACATGTCTGGAGAATAAGGATTTAATAATCAGTGGAACCAACTTAAATGTTTTCTTATATTCTATAGTAGCCATGCATTTTTGTTTAACCATACCATACCACCCAACTCTAACCAGGAGCAAATTGCATATGAAAAAGAAAAGTTGGTAACCAGGCAAGATTTGTCTTAAATCAGAAAAAAGAAAAGAAACTTGTGTCTAAAGGATAATGGCCATGCAAAAACTCCATGATAAATACATTATATATAAGGCATGCCGATTTGCAGCCTTCCGCCATCCAGAAGGGAACCACCACTGTCCGGATAATCAAGTCAGTAGGGTGGGAAAATACCACTGTTTGAGAAATCTGGCTTCCATCAACCTCTGTCACGGACAAGTAAACGAGACTGTCCCTCAGTAAGCAAAAGCGGTTTTAAGATCACAAATGAAAATGGGAAAGAAGCAAAAGTCTGTAAAGAGAAAAGAACAAGAAGCCAAAGACAAAGAAAAATCAGTTATCAGAGTGGCTGCAGAGGTTTTTCTAAACAAAGAATTGTATGAAGCAGCTGAAGTTCGGTACAAAAAAGACTCCACCCTACCCAGCTTCTGCTACGACTTTTCCTTGCTCTGAAAACTCCAGCCCACAGAACAGAGCTCCTCTGACTAAAAGTGCCTTTAGTGCTCCGTTTTAAGCACTCTCCTTTCCTTTTAAACTTCCCACTGTCCACATTCAGGCAAAAGGACTTCTAGGCTTTCCCAGAAACATTCAGCCCAATGGCAGATGGAGAAGCTCCGCATTTACAAATATCCTGATTGTCTTCCGAGACAGAGTCGTTTCCCAGGTGCAAATCTGTCAGCCCCCTTCTCAACTTCAAACCAGAACTTCCTCTTCACTCTTCCTTCCCGAGGCTTAACATTCCACCTATTTCCCAAACCGTGCAGTAAACACCACAAGCAAAGCAAACGGCAGACTCACCATCCTCGCCTTCTTCCTGGGCTTTTATTGAGACAAACTGCCCTAATAAAACAGTAAGAATGAGGAGAGGTCTTGCTTCCACCCAGTTTGCCATCATGTCTAAATATTAGACATGTGGGTCCTCCTGGGAGTGAAAAGTAGATTCTAAGGTTATTGTAGCACCATGAAGTCAGCTGCGGGCTCTTTTAGCACCAGCCCCAGGGCAGCCTTTGCAAACCCCCTTTTTCAGCACCGGCTCCAGCACAGTCTGAGAAAACTTTTTTCAAGCGATGCAGCTTTAAATAGGAAGAATGCTGCCTCCACTTCTTTTCCTGCCCCTTTTCAGCTTGTTCAGGCTCATAACCATCCAGTGTCTGCCAAGCAACGGTCTGATTGATGGTAAACAACCAAATCAGAACACGCGCCTCTGTGCCTTGAACTGTCCCTACTTCATTTACGTTTTAAACATAAATGGGGGCTTAAGCACAGGAACAAACCTTTCTCTCTCTCTCTTTCTTTTTTTTTTTTTTTTTTAAACAGAAAGGATATATCCTGTTAGAAGGATATAGTCCTATTCTCCCCTTCCTAATCCTTTCCCCCTTCACTTTTTCCCTATAAGCTGAAAAAGACATTAGGGAGGAAACACAGCCTTTTAGGCTACTTTTTGGTGTCTAGATAATTCAGGACTCTTGTCTACCTTAAACTTTCAAAGGATCAAATTTTAACCCCTTCTTTTCACTGAAGAGAAAGTATTCTTGTCTCCTTAACAGATTCTGTTTCTTTTTCCAGATTCTGTTTCTTTTTCCAGATTCTGGAAGGGGACTATTAAAACTGTGCCAGGTAAGGTTCAGGTGACGGAAAACTGTTGGAGACAAATAAATTTGTGATGCATCCTATTTTGAATTAAGATGATCTCTGCATTTCTCCACATCTCGTTTGGTGGAACACATCTGCAGATCTCTCTTGGCCCAGAAAGTTTTATTACATAGAAAACTAGTAGACTATGTTAGTGTAGAGGAGTGGGAAAGATAACTGCATTGGATGCAGTCTCATTTTCAACAACAGATCTGCCACTTACCAATTTCGTAAACACAAAGTCCTTTATCTCTCTGCACTCTCATTTTCTCATTTATGAAAGGGGCTTTGCCCTGATTAGTGTTTAGGGTTTAAGGACTCTAAAGTGAGTTATATATTATTAACTAAGTTCCAAATTGCAAAGAGCTACATAAGAGTCAATGGTGGAGCCTTTATTCCTACACCAGTCCCAGTTGCACATAGTACATTTGCTGCCTTGAGTCCACCTAGAATCAGAATGGCTGTCCTATACAATACAGGTGAGTCAACTGTTTATAGTACCTCCGTAGTGCTCAGGTACCTTGCACCATCCGAAGCACTGAGGGAGAAAATGTCACAAAATAAGTGAAAGCCATGTCCCACTGCTGTCAAGGAACACAAGTAGATGCTAAAAAAAATAAATTTACATGAAACAAACATAAGCCAGAGCATATAAATATGTGGGGGACTGCGTTAAGCCCAGTAGAAATTCAGGGAAAGGAGAGATTTTAGAGTGCAATTAGCTAAGTAATGCATTATCACTTTTAATAGAAGAAATCCAAGAACTTTTGAATTTTAGCTGTGAGCAAGAATATCTGGAGAAATATTCCAGAGGGTCTCAACTTTCCAAGCAGCTCGAACCCTGGATCTCTCAGTTTAGTTTTTCACTTTTACAAGAAAGATTAAAAACACAATTCAGCCTCTCACAGTTCCCTCCAGCTTCAGCCTCTTCTTCCTATCAAACCAAAAGCATATGGTATGATAGGGACATAGCAAATATTCTCAGGACAGCTGTGATAAATTAGCTTGTTTCTGGGAGCTTTGTGACTCAAGTTTTTCCTCTATCATCCATTAGGATCCTACATTACAATTTGCAAAAGAGTAAAACGTATACAGGTGTTAACCAGGTGTGTCTGCTTCATAAATGTGGTTGCATTCAGGATAGAGGACTCAATCATTTCTTAGTCCTTGAGGAACTGATTCTAGGCCTCCTTGCTTAAGTAGGGAACTCAGAAGTCCATCACAGTTTCAATGAAGCCCCTCCCAAGTATACATATGATAATAATACATACCTCCTGAGTAGGCTTTCACCAATTTAATTTTCACACAACCTTGAAAGTTATTATTCTTCTCAAATCATATATAAGGAATTATGGTTTAAAGAAATTTACCTGCTCAAGTGTGCTCAGCTACTAAGTAGTAGATTTAGGGTTTAGGTTTCTATATCAGAGATATCTGACTCCAAAGTGAGTGTTCTTATTTCTTCTTATGTCTTACATCTGCCTGACACCGATATTTCCAGTGCAGAGAAAAGATGTCTCAGCACCCTCATGGTTGATCATTACCTTGATACTCCCTTTTTTTTTAAGTTTACTTAGAGAGAGACAGAGAGAGCACAAGGAGGCGAGGGGCAGGAAGGGAAGGAAAGAGAGAGAATCCCAAGCAGGCTCCATGCCCTCAGTGCAATTCAGCTGGAACTCATGAACTGTGAGATCATGACCTGAGCCCCAAACCAAGAGTCAGATGCTTAACCAACTGACCCACCCAGGTGCCCCTCCCTCAGTCCTCTTTATCCCATCCCTTCACATCTCCTGCAGGACATTTGTCTGTGTCTTCTTTACCCTCAAAAAAGAAACCAAAAAAAACCCAAAGATTTCCCTTAAGTACTCATCTTCTGTAGTCTCTCTCTTCCCCTTCTACTCTCTCACCCCTCAGACTTCACCCTCTGCATTAGAATAGCATCACCAGCAGTGCAAAAGACATCCATATCTCTTTGCTGAGAAACCCAAAGACCTTACATCTTCCCTGTCTATAGTATTTGATACTCTTGACTACTCCCTTCTTACTGAAACTCCTTCCTCCTGAGACTCCCTTGTCCTACATACTCCTCTTATACCCCTTGCTTTCTGGTCAAACTTCCTTTTCTAACTCCTCTCAGAGGGTTACTGTGTTTTCCAGCATTGTCCCATCAGCATGTTACCCATGCTGCCCATTCTCTTAGGCTAAATTAATTATTAGATCCCTGGAATTTATTTTCATTTACATGCTAATGACTTCCAGTCAAGGCTTTCCTCCTGAACTGTAGATCTTCAGACGTGTATTTCTTTTCTTTTATTTTAATTTTTTATTTTGAGAGAGAGATTGTGCCACATGTTTAAGAGGGGGGGCAGAGAGAGGGAGACAGAGGATACAAAGGGGCTCTGCACTGATAGCAGTGAGCCCAATGTGAGCCTCAAACTCATAAACATGAGATCATGAGCGGAGCCAAAGTCTGATGCTCAACCAACTGAGCCAACCAGGTGCTCTTGCAGACTTGTATTTCTAAGCATCTGTATTGAATATCTTCCTGTGAAAAGTCCACCAAACCCAAGAGCCCAAAATGAAATCATTATCTCTCATTGTTCTTTATACCCATTAACACTGCCAGCATTATTCTAGTCCCAAAGATCAGGAACATAGGAAGACACCCTTCCTTCTCCCTCAACATACATCTACTTGATTGCCAAGTCTTGTTGATTTTATTACATATTTCTTCACTCAATTATTTCCCCTTTCTTGAAAAAAAAACTAAACTAAATTAACTCCCAAGTACTAAAAGAAAAGGGAAGGAGGAGGAGGGGAGAAAGGAGGGGACAGGGAGGAGGAAAATGCCTACTTCTTGGTTTGCATCTCTTTCTGTTTTCCTCTTTTGGCTTCAGCCATTGGAAACATAAATTTTCCCAGGCACATAATCAGTTTCACACCTTGGAATTTTGCTCAGGCTCTGACCTTTGCCTGAAATAACCATTTCCCTGGTCTAATTCATTCCCTCATTCAACAAATATTTGTTGAATACCTATTATTTGCCAGGTTCTACTCAAGGAACGGAGGATATATCTGTGAACAACACTAACAAAGTCCCTGATGCTGGGGAGCTTACAACCTGCAGTGGAAAAACGGCAGTAAATAAGTGAGCAAATATGCAAACAGCTAATTCCAGACAATGATATGCCACGAAGGAAATAAAGAGTGTATTGTTTTAGAGTTGTTCAGGGGTGGTGGTGGGAAGAATACTGAAGATTAGGACCACCTGAAAGAAGTAATAGGGAATCTGAGATCTAAAGTTTGAAAAAGGCTCTATCCCCAGAGAACCAGGAGAAAATGGTTTTCTAAACAGAGGGAACAGCAAGTGTATGTGGCTTGGAATGATATATTAATTTTCAATGGCTGCCATAAAAATTATCACAAACTTGGTGGCTTAAAACAATACAATGTACCATCTTATAGTTCTGTAGGTCAGAAGTCTGAGTCTCCTTGGGCTAAAATCAAGGTGTCAGCAGGCCTGCATTCCTTTTTAGAGGTTCTATCAGGGAATCCACGTCCTTGCCTTTTCAACCTTCTGGGGATTACTCACATTCTCTCAGCCCCTTCCTCCAACTTCAAAGCCAGCAACATAGCATCACTCTGACACTATTTTTGTGGCCACATCTCTCTCTGACCACAGGCAAGAAAAATTCTAAGCTTCTAACGACACATGTGACTATATTGGTTCCACCTATATCATCCAGGATAATTTCTCCCATGTCAAGATCCTTAATCACATCTGCAAAATGTTTTTGACATGAAAGGTAACATATTCACAGGTTCTGGAGATTAAGACATGGACATCTTTAGGGAATCTTGGTGGCTCAGTTGGTTAAGCGTCCAACTTCAGCTCAGTAATGATCTCGCTGTCTATGAGTTAAAGTTCTGCATCAGTCTCTGTGTTGACAGCTCAGAGCCTGGAAGTTCCTTCAGATTCTGGGTCTCCCTCTCTCTCTGCCCCTCCCTTGCTTACACACACTCTCTCTCTCTTTCAAAAATAAATAAACATTAATTTTTTTAAAAAAGACACGGACATCTTCAGAAAGCCATTATTGCTCCTACCAAACATATGAATAAACTTTGAATAGGGAAAAACAGAAAGAAAGCCTTTATGGATAGGATCTGTTAGTAAAGCCGTACAGATCATGAAGGAGTTTAGATTTTTTTCTAAATGCAATGAGAATCTATTAAAGAGTTTTTAAACAGAGGAATAATGTGCTCTAATGTACTGATTTTCTTTTCATCTGAATGACTTATGAGAAATATATTTTAGCAAGGCAAGAATGGAAGTGAGGACACAAGTTAGGAAGCACTTTTGCTCCAAATGAAACATGATAGTTGCTTGGACTAGGGAAGTGCAGTGAAAATAGAAAGAAGCAGAGAGATTCAAGATGTATTTTGGAAATAAAATCACTGAGAAATTAGATAAAGGGAAAAACTGAAAGGGTACCTCTGCCAACTAAGAGGGTGATAGATACCCTCACCCTTCGGCGCTGACAAACCAGCCCGTTCCTTCATAGAACTGACCACCATGTTCTGTACAGACCTTTCTAACACCACATTATATTTACATGTCTGTTTCCCCTACCAGACTGAAAGCTCCCTGATATGATAGACATTGTTTGGTTATTTATATTTGCCCAATGGTTGTTTGTTGAACCCATATTGTTCGGTGAAGAATCAGTAGAACTTGATTGAAAGGCTATGACAGAAGAGGCAGTGAACACAAATAAAAATGATTCTAAGATGTCAACACAGAGGACTAGGAAAATGATGGTCCTGGTGAAAGGAATATCTCAGCTAGGAAGAGCAATGGGTAACAGAGTAGAAGAATGGCACAGAACTGATTAGCCAGCATATTGTGAACATACTCTCTTTCTGGCAGAAAGCCACTGTGAAAATAATAACCATAACAATAGTAATAATGGTAAAATGTATTAAGTACTTACTTGTTGCAAAAACTATGTAAGCATTTTATATGTATTAATTAACTTAATCCTTAAATCAATGCTATGGGATAAGTGCTATGATTTTCCCTGTTTTACAGATGAAGAAAGGAAATTGAGGCTCATAGAAACTAAATAACTCATGGCAAGTCAGACATCAATAAATTACCAGATCCAGGTGTAGAAGTGTGGCTGCACAGTCTCCTCATAATAAGGAGCTGAGGTTCGGAGACATTATATGATGTTTATTTCCTTAGCTTAAACTCCATCACTGATTTTTTTTTTTTTAACAAATGACAACACCGGGAGAATCCCTTGAAATGTATTTAGCCTAATATTTTTTCAAGTAAACAAATATATGAACCAATGTATTTAGTTACAAATGCTATCCATATTCAAACCTTATAAATATAGGTTACCTCTAGCTGAGTCTTTGTACTAAAAATACATCTTACTACATCTAGGCATAATTTGAAATAATTTTTTGTATTAGAAATTGTTAACTTCTTACATTATGAACTTTCATTTTAACCTAAATATGTTTCAGAGTAAGTCATATTTTGAGAAAAGTTTGCAGTTTTAACCTTCCAAAATACTGTCTTATCTCCTGAGGCAATCAATAGTCACATTCAGAAGTTATGGAGAGTCCTGTGTGCCAAAATCATAAGTGATCTGATAAGTAATGTTGGCTTGTGTGGCACCCTACTTTTTATACACCACTTGAGTACATACATATTCTTTGAGACTCACAATAACCCAGTAAAATAATATGGTCAGGATAATCACATTTTATACTGGGATTCAGAGAAATGAGTGACTTTTCAGAAATTACACAATACAGACAACAACTTCAAACATAGGCTTCGAGTCTTAGTGCTCTATCCATTGTACCTCATGATAATTAAGCTATCATTCAAATTTTACTAACTAGAAAGGCAGTATCAAAAAAGTCTGCAGAAATGAGATCTTATGTACAGCATGGTGACTATGGTATACTTGAAATTTGCTAAAAGGGTAGGTCTTAAATGTTCTCAACAAACACACAAAAAAGGTAATTATGTGAGATTATGGATGTGTTAATTAACTTGATCGTAGTTATTATTTCACAATGTATGTATGTATATATATATATAATCACTTTCTACACCTTAAGTGTACATAATTTTATTTATCAATTATACTTCAATAAAGGTAAAAAGTATATACTATATTTTGTTATATGAAATAATAATAATAGTACCAATAAGGTCTGCAGAAGTGCAGTGGTTATGAACACACACTCTGAAGCTGGACTGACGATGTCCAAATTTTGGCCCACCACTTACCAGCTGGGTGACCACAAAAACATTGCATGTCTTCTCTGCAGATTAGTTTCCTTATCTGCATAATGAAAATATAATATTGCCTACCTCATTGGGTTGTTACGAGGATTAAATAGTTGATATTTGTAAAGCTCATAGACAATGTCTGGCATAAAAGTAATATTATCTAAGTGCTAATTAAATAAGAACATGTAACTGCATTAGTGTTTCTTTTAAAAAAACATAATTTATCATTCAGTTTAAAATTTAACTGTTGGGGTACCTGAGTGGCTCAGTCAGTTGAGCGTCCAGCTTCAGCTTAGGTCATGATCTCATGGTCCATGGGATAGAGCCCTGCATCAGACTCTGTGCTGACAGCTCAGAGCCTGGA
Organism: Hyaena hyaena; assembly: GCF_003009895.1. Taxonomy (NCBI): domain Eukaryota; kingdom Metazoa; phylum Chordata; class Mammalia; order Carnivora; family Hyaenidae; genus Hyaena; species Hyaena hyaena. The sequence goes on along the minus strand of NW_024082119.1, from coordinate 165,695 downwards.
GACTGCTTTGGATTCTGTGCCTCCCTCTCCCTCTGCCCCTTTCCCACTCATGCTCTGTCTGTCTGTCTCAAAACTAAATAAATGTTTTAAAATTTTTTAAATAAAATTTAACTGCTAATATATATACAATGGAATATTATTCAGTCATAAAAAATGAAATCTTGTCATTTGTGACAGTATGGGTAGAACTAGAGGATACTATACGAAGTCAGTCAGACAGAGAAAGACAAAGACCATATAATTTCACTTACATGTGGAATCTGAGAAAAGCAGAACAGGGGCACCTGGGTGACTCATTCGGTTAAGTGTCTGACTCTTGATTAAGTCCCGCATCAGGCTCTGCACTGAGCATAGAACCTGCTTGGGATATTTTCTCTTCCTCTTTATCTACCCCTCCCCTAATAGCTCACTCTCTCACTCTCTCACTCTCAAAATAAATAAATAAGCGTTAAAAATTTCTTAATAAAATAAAATTTGACTGTTAAAATTTACATAAAGATGAAAAGCTAGGTAACTAAAAGGAAGTTTAATCATCCACAACAGTATGCTCCACTAATTCAATCCTCATTCTTTTTTTCCCCTTTTATATTATGTTTATAAGGCATGCTTTATTTAATTTTTTAATTTTTTAAAGATTTTTTTTATTTTTAAGCAATCTCTACACCCAAAGTGGGGTTTGAACTCACAACCCCAAGATCAAGAATCACATGCTCTATTGAGCCAGCCAGGTGCCTCAAGACATGCTTTAAATAGAGCAAGATTCACCTTATTAGGTATACTTTTCCTTGAGTTTTGACAAATGCATGCAATCATGTAACCATCTTCACAATCTAGGGAATATTTTATTACCCCTAAATTCTTCCATTTGGAGTCTATCTTTTCCCATCCCCATACCAGAACCACTGATCTGATTTCCGTCCCTATAGCTTTGACTGTCTAGAATGGTATATACATGAAATTACACAGCCTTTTTGTTTTTGGTCTGGTTCTATGATTTCATCCCTGCTTAGCATGTATCAGCTGTTCATTTCTTTTCTTATATATTTTATATTTTTTATAAATATAAAAAGCATATTTTTATATATTTTACATATAAAATGTATTTTTTAAAATTTATTGCTTTATTCTTAACCATTAATCCATTGTTTACTAAGCCTAAAAAATCCTAAAACATGGATGATTGTTTGTATTGGAATAGACAATTCTCTGTAGCTAAAATGAGAGTCCATGAGTCAGGGCTTCCCCTGAGGGAAACTTTTTAGATGGCAGGACTAGGTACAGGCTACAAAGGAGAAATTGTCCAGAAACTCAATGACACCAAAGACCATTTATACCAAATGAGCTTGTTATGTTCCATATACTGCTTTTAAAAAATTATAAGCCTCAGAGTCTTAAGTTGTTTCTCAAAAAAATAAGGAGTCATTCAGCCCATTAGTCTCTGAGTTCTTACATTGTTCAGTTGACAATTATCGGGCTGTCAGAGGCCTGGGAATTGTGTCCTTGGGATGGAGAGAGAAGTAGAGGGCAAGGAAATTAATGTGACATATTTTATCACCTTTTTCCAGTCCGTCAATACTTTTTGTTTAAGATTAAAAATTTTCCTGTATATTGAGGCAAACTACTCCTTCAGCCCCTTTAGTAATAACTTCAGTGCTGTTTGCAGAGCTGTGGCATTCTCTGCCTTTGAGAGAATATGCAAGAAGTTTTTGTAATTTGGCTCTTAAGAAAGGATAGCATTCTACATAAAATTGCCATGTGAAGTGTTATTTACTCTGTAGTTTTGTTTTACATTTCATATTTGTGTCCAACGTTTGAATAAAAATAATTATACCAGTTATCAATATGTCAGAAGGATTCAAAACCAATATATTTTAAGTATTTATTTTTGAAAGAGAGAGAGCACAAGCAGGGGAGGGGCAGACAGTGAAGGATACAGAGGATCTGAAGTGGGTTCTGTGCTGACAGCATCAAGCCTGATGCAGAGCTCAAACTAATGACTTGTGAGATCATGACCTGAGCTGAAGTCAGACACTCAACTGACTGAGCCAACCAGATGCCCCTCAAAATTAATTTTTAAGATACTTTTTTTTAGATAACCTGTGAGTAATAAAAAGATTCATCCCATCTCTCTTTCTCTAATGTAAATATATCAAATAGGAAATGACCATCAGCGGTCAAGTCTTAAATCAATGCTGAAAAGCAGAAACTTCACAATCCCTACTATCACAATTCTTTATAGTAATTAATAGTCATTAATAAGATGACATTATTGAATAACAATATGATGCATTCGGATTATAACTTTTATTTAAATATCTTCAAGTAATCAGTGAGCTCATTTTTGTATAAATACAGTAAAACCTTGGGTTGGGTTAACTTGTTCTTGTGAGTGTTCTGCAAGACAAGCCAACATTTCTAATAAATTTAACTTGATAAATGAGCAATGTCTTGCAATACATATGAGTACTATGTGATGCTGAATGTCACATGATCACATCTGGGCCAATGGTTCTTCTTTCTCTCTTTCACTGCGGGATTGTGGGTGACTGTCTCCCCTGCTCGGATGCTCAGTCGCAGGCCGTGGCATTTGGCAGAAATCATTGAATTTTCCAAACCTTGGAAGATGCCCACAGATAGCACAAGTGTATTTTTTGTCACTTCAAAAAATATAGTCCTTTGCTTTTCCATGCAAGAGTAAGTTTAGGACTGCTTTGTTTCATTCTGGGTCAGGCTGCCTGCAGATATAGACCCCTTCCTCTGCTGACTTATTGCCAGTTACATTAAATATAGTTTATGACAAGAGTTTATTAACACTATACTGTAGTCAAAATCTGTGTGAGCATATACAATGGCCCCCATGCAGGAAAAGATTCCACTGAGTCAATAGATAACAGTGAGTCTGTCAGTGATAGTGAAACTCATCCTACACAGTAACCCTCCTCTCTCTTGTCTCCCTCACACCAGCCATGAAGGTTTTCAAAGCTAAGTGCAGGTTAATTTGTTTATTTTTCTTTATATTTTTAACTTTCTTTATTATTGTATATTGTATTACAGTAATCATTTTTATATAAATATTTTTGGGTTGTGGAAAGAATCATTTGAATTTCCATTATTTCTTTTGGGGAAATTAACTTTGATGTACAAGTGCCTTGGATTACAAGCATGATTCTGGAACTAATTATGCTTGCAAACCAAGGTTTTACTGTATATAATTATGGATTCATATAAGCTCTGACCACAGTAACTGAAGTCTTAATTAAATATTAAAAATGCATCACTATGTGTCCAAGTTTTTCAATGTTCCTTTTTTGTTTCCTGTTTGAAGTTTTTATTTAAATTTTAGTTAGTTAACATATAGTATAATATTACTTTCAGGAGTAGAATTTAGTGATTCATCACTTACATATAATACTCAGTGCTGCATACAAGTGCCTTCCTTAATCCAACACCCATCTAGCCTATCTCCCCACCCACTTCCCCTCCAGTAACCCTCACTTTGTTCTCTACAGTGAAGAGGTGGTATGCCTTATGGTATGCCTCCTTTTTTTTTCCTTTCCCTTATGTTCATGTTTCATTTTTTAAACTCCACATATTAGTGAGGTCATATGATATTTGTGTTTCTCTGACTGACTTATTTCACTTAGCATGATACACTCTAACAAATGGCAAGATTTCATTCTTTAAGATGGTTGAGTAATATTCCTTTGTATATATATATATACCATATCTTCTTTATCAATTCATCAGTTGAAGGACATTTGGTCTTTTTCCAATGTTCCGAACACCACAAGTACCCAGTGGCTTATTCATTATACTGCTTAGAAATCAGAAACATTCTGTACATTTAGATCATATTGCCCTAATTACTATTTAATTAAAATATGTACATATCCATACACAAAAATACACACCCATACAAAAAGAGTTGGTGAAAAGGCAATTCATAAACTTGGTTTTGAGTATGATATTAAGTTACTTCACCCAAATAAATCTGAGTCCTCCTTGACACCTAAAGATGAGAAAATCAAAGGCTCCTGTGAAAACTTACAACAAAAATTGAGTCATTATTCCTAATACATAGAAAATACTAACACAGTCTTCACTCACTAATTGGAGAGTATATTATTTCAATTTTTTTTTAATTTTTTTTAATGTTTTTTTTTTATTTATTTCTAGGAGATAGAGAGACAGCATGAGCAGGGGAGAGCCAGAGAGAGAGGGAGTCACAGACTGAAGCAGGCTCCAGGCTCTGAGCTGGCAGTCAGCACAGAGCCCGACGCGGGGCTCGAACCCACCAACCGCGAGATCATGACCTAAGCGAAAGTCGGACGCTTAACCAAGCCACCCAGGCGCCCCTATTTCAATTTTTTTTAAGTATGTGAATGATATTGTCTTCTTAGATTTGGAAGAACACATGGTCCTCATTTTCTTGTTTTACAGAGACTTTTGTTTTCTCTGGAATAATTGCAATCATAAGATATTATTGGATGAGTGAGATTTTATAAATGTGCCTTGTCTTCCCTTTCAGCATCATCTCTACTTCCATAATTTTGGAATGAGAGGAATCTGGAGAATTGTCCCTGGACATCTGGAATCTCTTTTTCCATAAATATTATACATAGCTAAAACAATCAAGGGACACTTAGAACTTTAGCAATTTCTCTCCCTGTTACCTTAAGAACAATTAAATTTATACACATTTAATTATAAGAAGAGATTCTTTATTAATTTGCATCTTGTAGTCAATCTCTAAGGCCCATTAGTTGGCTCCAGAAGCCACAGTGCACTAATTTACTAAATTTGTTCCAGATTCTATTCATTTTTTCAACATTTATTCATTTTTGAAAGTGACAGAGACAGAGCATGAGTGGTAGAGGGGCAGAGAGAGTGGGAGACACAGATTCTGAAGCAGTCTCCAGGCTCTGAGCTGTCAGCACAGAGCCCGACAGGGCTCGAGCTCACAGATCGCAAGATCATGACCTGAGCTGAAGTTGGACGCTCAATCAACTAAGCCACTCAGGTGCCCCTGGATTCTGTTCATTTCTTAATGAATTTATTAAACACTCCACAAATTATTTCAATTATTTGGGACATGGGAATCATCTGTTAAAGAAAGAATTAAAAAGTTATTGTTCTCCTGAGGCACAAGCATTGGCCACCACACTCTTGTTTCAAATGTACTTGGCTGATCCTAATATATCCATCCCACCTACTTAAGGAAGTGAGGATTCTGGTTTCAAAGTTATATGCAATTCAATGTAATGCACATTTATAGAGAGATAACTTTCAAGATGCAAACATATATGGGACATAGGACATAGTTGTTGTCCTCTAAGAGCTCACCTGATTTGCTGGTAATAGATACAAGCACTAATACCTAAAATCCACATAATACCAGGATGAAGTCTATTATAGAAGTGCACAGAACAACAGAAACACAGGATTGAGTAAAAGGACATAGAGCCATAAGGAATCTGAAAAGAGCTTATGGATGTGGTAGACTTTAAGCGGACCTTCAAAGAATAGACAGCACTCCAACAAAGATCCTTGAAAGGGAGGTTAGGGAAGACAGAGAGGAAAACATTCAAGTGGCTTAAAGAAATTGTTAGTAGCCTAGCAGAGTTAAGTCATAGGCCACTCAATAGTACAAAGTGGGGGAATAAAAACTCAATATTTTAAAAACCATATTTATATTTTATATTATAATACTTAAAATCTTATTAACTAAAACATAATGTTTTAAAAGCTTAAAGTATTTACAGTAAGGGAGATGGGAAGAGGGGCCAGGAAATATTTAAAAGCCAATTACAATAAATTCCAACTTTAACAATATTTTCATCTTTTAATAGTCTAGTCAGTATTTCAAGATAATATCTATACTAATTATTCTACTTCAAGGTAGAATATCATTATTTTAATGATTTCACTAAACTAATATACTACTGGACTATATTCTCCAGAACCCTCTGTCAATAGAGAGGCACAGAAAGACATCAATAACATGCCTACATCTTTATTCTTGTAGAATAAAATGTATTTCTAATACTCTCTGTGGTTTTCTTGTAGAACCACACCCATATCTCTGGTTCCAAAAGAAGACATAGCTCAAGAAAAAATGTGCATGACTCAGTAACCATACATAGATTTGAATTCTGTTTTTCACATAGCAACCTCATCTTGTTTCCTAGGTTCACTCCAAAGTGGTTTTTCAGCAGCCTGAAAGTCAACATAGCACAGAGAAGTGGAAAACCTATCTCTAAGTCTCCTTCTGATGCAAGTGTGTGAATGTTACTAGCCCTTTAAAGTATTTAGAAAGATAAATATTGTTCCAAATTCCAAGTCCTGAAGAAAGGGAATGAATTGCAAGTATAATCAAACTAATTTTAGGTTCAAAAAAAAAAAAAGGAAACTAACAAAAACTCCTTTACTGTCATTAAAAACTTGAAGTGTGATTTCTCTGAAAGGATTGTTCTACTGAATAGTCTCTCTGGCAATACTGGGCCATGGGAAATATGTGCTCTGGTCCTGGGGCAGCCTCTGACTAATGGCTTAACCTAAGGAGAGCTCCGTACATCAGCAAAGCCCAGTTCCTTGTTTGAAAAATGAGATAGTGAAAGTCCCTTCTTATTTCCAAGTACTATTGCAGGTATCATTCATGAATGAAATAAATAAATTCTAAAAATTAATGAAATATAAGCTATCATTCTTATTATTCTTACTACATTTGATGGATGATTAAATATAAGTGGACTGAGAAGAACCTTATTCAATTATTTGCTTAATAATGGAGTGTGGGATCCTGCAGTTATTTTTAGCCATTAAAAACATATTTTCAGTGGGTAAAAGGACAAGACAAGTGAGCAATCCCTTAGTTTGGCAGAGTTCCCTTCAGACTGCCTGAACTTAGAAAGAACTTCCATCTGAGCATTGATCTAATAGAATGAGCTAAAAGGAGGAGTGTTTGTAGAGAAAAGATGGGAAAGAATAGTGAAAGTGTCCATTATCCTCCTGAAAAAAAAAAACAGAGTTTCCATTTGCTTAAAATAATGTACATAAATTAAATATTATTCCTTTACCATTTATGACTATGAGAGTTTTAAACACAACTATCTATAAAAGATTTGATTTGGTTACATAAAAACGCAAAAATGACGTGTAGATTTCCAGATCTTTGTTTTGATACTGCAAAGGACTTTCACAACTACACCCCACTGAATTTTCTCAAATGTCTAGTGGGATAAGAATCTCATTTTATAGGTAATTAACATTAAGTTCAGTAGGGTTAAATAACATGCAAAAGTTAAACAACTAGTAAGTAAAGCATTCAGGACTAAAACCCAGATCTGACTTCCAGTTAGTCCCTACTTCAAAAGGTCTAAGCATTCCTGGGTGCTCACAAGATCTTTTATGGGGTGGTGTTAAGGTTGAGTCTATTAACTTTTCCCTTTTTCAAGTACATATATAAATGAGGACAGATTTTTTTCATATACCTTAACCATTATAACAAATGGCAACAGATTGAAATCAGATGTAAATATGAGAATCCTGGTGTTTTCTATTAAGCCAGACAGTAAAGAGATTTGCAAAAATGTAAAATAGTGCCATTCATTAGCTTGTTGTTTTGGTAAGTATAGCTATTTTCATAATAATACACCCATTTTGTTTAAGACAAAATGGGTGTATTATTATTACTTTAAATTAATTAATAACAAAAAATGTCTTAGTTTTAATTTCTAAAATAGTGAATATCAATAGGTATAATCTACTAAACTTTATTTAATATCCTCAGTAATTATAGAGGTACAAATGGCCCCAAGACCAAACCAAAAATTTGAGAAACATTTATCCATGGTCCAAGCATGTCCATTTTTCTTCTACATTTTAATATAGTATTTAATTTTCAAGTTTACAAAGCAGCACATGCTTTCCCTCCCACCTCTAAAGAGAAAATGCAGAAAATATTTTAAAAATAATTTCTCTAATAAATCCCCCACCCACCTTAATACAATCATTGTTAACATTTACAACATTTATTCCTCTTCAAAGGCTTTTTATTCAAGAATACATTTTTAAAATGTAATCTCTTGCTTAATATATTGCTTTTTTTTCCCAGTTAACACTGACATAAGAATTTAATGCAAAAAAATTCTATAACAGCTCTTTTAATGACAGTATAATATTCTATCATATTCATTCTATAACATATGGAGCTACTCCCTTATTATTAGTTACTTAAGATGTTCCCAATTTAAAATATTACAGGTAAAGAAAAGCTGAGAGAGTTCCTAATAAGATTCTCTAAGTTTCTGAGTGATAAGTAAAAACACCTGGAGGCACACATATTCTTTGTTGTGGTTGTTACAGCTGTTGAACTGGCTTTCCAGTAGTGCTTATTCAGGTTTATTTATTTAGTTTATTAGCAATATTTAAGCTGAGATTCAAATGACAAACATAGCTAGCCATGAGAATTTCCAGGTAGGACAACCAGCAAAAGCTCATACAAATGCATTAAGACTGTATCTGCTTGATATACTTATGGAACGGAGATGATCCATATGAGATTACTGTTTTCCCTTTATGTGGGAAAAACTTTCCATAGCCTCTTGTTGGTTTTTATTCTGCTATTTTAACCTTTAATAACCTTAGTATGATACATATTTAGATCTAGGAGTTTATTACTCCTCCTTGGAAGAAATGTATATTACACTTTATCCTGCATTTTTCCACATGGAGGCTGGAATGATGAATATACAAAGATACATGTTATTTTTATATAATAAGTATAACTATATATAGCTAAGATAACTAATGGGTTTATAAGTTTATAATCTAGTCTGGCAATCATACATATTTTGCAGTACTGCTGGAATAAAGTGAGATCTCTTGCCATCACTCTGTGATTATTTGATTATGAGCAAAGGACCTTATGAATACAAAACAGTATGAAGTTCATTTTTAACTTGGATGAGATATGGATAGTAAAAGGAGAAATGTGGTAGGAGATACCAATTTTGGAGAAATCTAATGGTAAAGGAAAGACAGGATAGAAGTTTACTAGAAAGATGGGAGGGCCAATAAAAAGTTTTATTTATTAGTTGGTTGACCTATGGAAGGCATATATTAGCCAGAATCATTCATCTGATGCTTTCTTTAATGATATGTTTGAGAAGTCAATTCAATTGTTCAAAATTTGCTTTTGTAATAATAAATGAAAAGTAAATTACAGGCCTGAAAATCAAGTCCTTACCTGCCATTTTAGAACATATACAAATCACAATTTTGAAGGATATAGATAAATAATAATAATATGGAATCATTAAAAATGATAGCCAACATTAGGTCAATTCTACTCTAATATATAATTTATTAATCAACTATTTTATGTAATCATTCACTTATTTAACCATGTCAATATTTTTCCATCTCTAAAGTCCTATACACCTATTAACCTGAATAGTTAATGTCCCACATGTAATATGGTGATGTATATTATTATGTATGCTTTCACATAATGTTTTTTTAATTTTTATTAATTTTGAGAGAGAGAGAGAGAGAGAGAACAGCAGGGGAGGTAGAGAGAGAGGGAGACACAGAATTGGAACCAGGCTCCAGGCTCTGAGCTGCGAGCACGGAGCCTGACACGGGGCTCACACTCACAGACCCCCGAGATCATGCCCTGAGCTGAAGTTGGCTGCTTAACCAATTGAGCCACCTAGGCGCCCCTCACATAATGTTTTATCTCTTTAGTAGACTATGGCTAAGAGAAAAAATAAAGATTAATTTTTTTGTAACCTTCTATGAACTGGCTTCCTATAAATATGAATTGTCAGGCAGGCCTATGATCAAAAAGGAAGATTGGATATTTGTTTTTAAAAAAGTTTATTTATTTTTGAGACAGGAAGAGAGACAGCACAAACAAGGAGGGTCAGAGAGCAAGAGAGAGAGAAAGAGAGAGAGAGAGAGAGAGAATCCAAGCAGGCTCTGCACTATCAGTGTGGAGATCACAAACCATGAGATTACGACCTGAGCCAAAATCCACAGTTGGACATTCAATCCACCCAGCCCCTCAGCCACCCCATATTGGGTACTTTATTAGTTCTGTTCTTACTCGGGAAAGATTTATATATTCAACATATAAGTGGTCATTAAAAACTTAAATGTAACAATATCTGATTAAAGCTAGCAAAAAGGATGAATCAGGGGATAATGCTATAAGTAGCTACAGAGTAAGATTTATTAAGGTAGCATTTAGGTTTTTTTTTTTTTTCTGTTCTCTTAACATCTTAAACAACCCTTGAAATTGAAGTTATGTTTGTTTTGAGTTCATCAAATCACAAAAGTGTAGAGTAGCCAGTTACAAAAACAGTCAGAACTCTAAAAATTCCACTGACAAAGGTTGTTCAATTTAAAGTCTATATTATGTACAAATACAGCTCTATAGAACTTTCTACAGTTATACTTTCTAACCCAATATAATAAATTCCCAAAGGAAGCAACAGATTGCTTGGTTTTCTCCTTTTGCTGCTTCAGATTCACTTGCCATCCTTTTTTTGCACATCTCTTTGGCCCAAGAGGCTGACATAGGTTGCATCAGCAGACAGTCTTGTCCTCTGGCTACTTGTTATGGTTTGGCCATTGGGAAGCATAGTAGGGAATTGGAAAGCAAGAAGAAAATGAGGTCAGAGTATTTATTCCCCTTGCCCCCTCCTGCCAGGCTGTGGTTAGAGAATGGCTACATTCCTGTGGAGTAGCTTTTTCCTACAGCAGTATTTCCCCAGGTTCCAATAACTGCTCTCCTCTTTTTCTCCTTTAGGACTATGGGTGATAAAATCAGGTCCTGGGTGCTTTCCCATTTGCTGTTGGTCTTACTTTCCTTCTCACACCTTTGTAAAGAGTGCTTTCATTATCCTCCTTTACCCCTTTGGAGAATTTCATCTCCTGTTGGCCAGGATCCTGACAGATATAATCTATCAAAAATAGAATACATCCAAGTGTTGGATACAGAAGAGTGTTAGTGAGAGACATACAAAATGATAACTGAGAAAAAATGAACCAGGTGAGATCAAGGCAGATATTTGCTTTAGCAACTTGTGGATAAGGATTCCACCAATTTAAGAGTGCTTAAAAGCAAAAATGAGTGCTTATAACAGAAATGAAGAAAAATTACATTTATTGAATACTTTGTGCCAGGCATTCTACTAAGTGCTATCCAGGCATTATGTCATTTAATGCAAACACCATCTTGAGATAGGTTCAAAGATAAACAAACCAAAGCTTAGAATGGTTAAGTATAATCAGACAAAGACAGTGGTTGGAATTAGGTTTCAAACTCCAGTATTTTTGATTCCAGAGTTCATTCCCTCAACTACAACACACTGTCACCAAATAGTAATTATTTATCCATATAATTTCTAGTTTTATATATATGAGGTAGTATACATAGCATCTTAAGCAAATGATCTTTAATATTTACCAGATCAAAGCTCAAAAGTATAGGCTGGAAGAAAGGAGAGCCTCACTACAAATGTCCCTTCAGCCATGACAATCATGGATGCCGAGAATTAAGTGAGGATGGACCGTGAAAGAGTGTTCAAGAAAATAAATCTCAAAGCTAGAGATATTTCGATCTTGTTTCTTTGCTATTGTTATTTCTCCACTTTACTTTTCTGCAAATTTCCAGCTCTGTTAAATGCCAACGTGGAAACTAAAAAGAGAAACTAAAAAATAAAAGGAGAAAAGGAATACAAGCAGAAGGCAGAGAAAGAACAGGATAACACCTAAGAAAACAGAGGCATAGTTTACACAAAGAGTTCTTCAGACTCTCAATAAAATTAGTATATGGTATTTCTATGAAAAAAATCACACAAATAATAAAATATGAGCCTAAAAGTTTATATATTAATAGGAGATATAATTTGTAACACAAATTGGAGAACGAAGAGAGAATGGGACAAAAGTAATGCTTGTGGAGAGAGTGGATGAGAGTTTCTCCAAAATAATATAATATTTTAAAGATACTGATTCAAGAAACTCAGATAATACCAAACAGGATAAATACCAAAGAGGAAAAACAAAACATGTAGGTATATTATATTCAAACTTCTGAAAACAAAAGATAAAAAAAAATATTTAAGGCAACTAGACTAAAAATAGAATATTATTTTTAAAGTGGTGAAAGAAATAAAAAGTTCTTTACCTAGCATAAACATCTTTCAAAATAAAAAAGAAAGATTTTTTTAGACAAACAACAACCAATAATTGATTACTGGAAGCCCTACACTGTGAGAAAAGTTAAAGAGAATAGAATAGAAAAGGAATAGCAAAGGAATAGAATACAAATATTGTGTGGAACCACACAAAGAAATAAATATCTCTAGAAAAGTTTAAAATAAAAGTAAATACAGAAGATATTTTAGTATGGTTTTTACTCTAAAATATAACTGAACGTCTAAAGCAACAAAAGCAGCAATTATAACATGAAAAAGTAAACTATATGATAAAAGTAGCATAAAAATGGGAATGAGAGAATGGAATTATACTGTTGCAAAGTTTACCACTGCATGTGAAGGTTGACTTTGATTAAAAAATGTATATTATAAACCCTAGAGCAACTACTAACAAAGTATTAAAAAGAGGTATCATAAGTTCATAACGGAGATAAAATGGAATCATACAAAATATTACAATCCAAAAGCAGACTAAACATGGCTAAGGAGAGAATTTGTGAATTGGAAAATAGAATTTAAGAAAATATCCAGAACGCAACATAGAAAAACAATAAAATAAGAAAAATAAAAGGCATATTAAGAGGTATAGAGGTTAGGGGCACCTGGGTGACTCAGGTGGTTTAGCATCTGACTCTAATTTTTAAAATATTTATTTATTTTTGATAGAGAGAGAGTGAATGAACGAGTGGAGGAGGGCAGAGAGAGACACACACACAGAATCTGAAGTAGGCTCCAGGCTCTGAGCTGTCAGCACAGAGCTCAGCACGGGGCTTGAACTCACAAACCATGACATCGTGACCTGAGCTGAAATTGGATGCTTAACCAACTGAGCTACCCAGGCGCCCTGAGTATTTGACTCTTGATATAGTCTCAGGTCATGATCCCAAGGTTGTGGGATAGAGTCCCACTTTGGGCTCTGTGCTGAGTATGGAGCTTACTTAAGATGCCTTCTCTCTCTCTCTCTCTCTCTCTCTCTCTCCCCCCCTTCCCTCCCTCCCTCTACCCCTCCCCCACTCATGCACGCTCTTTTTCTCTCTCTCTCTCAAATTGAAAAAAAAAAAAGATACAGTGGTTAGAGTAAGAAATTGTAACATATATCTAATTAAAATTCCAAAAGAAAAAAGTCAAGAAAATGGGAAAGGGGAAATAGTTTAAAAAGATAATGGCTAATAATTTTCAAAATTGAAAATTAACCTGATCCTCAAAGTTATAAAACGTAAATAAAAAAAAAAGAAAAAGAAAAACTGAAGCACATTGTATTAAAACAACAGCACACCAAAGACAAAATACTATAAAGGCAGCATTAGAAAAAGAAAGGCAAATAACTGTGAAAAGAACAATAAATAAACTAAAAGCTGATTTCTCTACAACATAAGGAGCCAGAAGACAGTGTATTTACTTTAGAAATATACTTTTGGATAAAAACAAAAGTTATCTCAGAAAAGAAGTCTGAGATGCAAGCAAAGAAAAATGTTATAGGTATGGGCAAATCTAAACAATCACTGATCATACAAAACAATTTCTAAAAAATCAGATGTTAATAAAAATAATACAAAACTAAAACTGTACATATCTGTTGGGATTGGGAAGTAAAGCATTTTAATCTCCTGGTTTAGTTGATTAGAAGTGAAAAATATTAATTACAGACTATTAATTTTAACATCTGTGTGAAAACATATAGGATAATAAAACAAGAAATAAATGTATAAAATACATTATAATTGGTGGTGGAGGATTAAAATGTGAGTAAAAACTAAACTCTACTAACCTCTTCCTTGAAAAAGCAAGAATGAAAAGAAACAGAAAATGTAGAGTAAGTCAGAAGAATAAAATGCAATGTTAAAAATTAAGTTGTAGTAAATGTAAATAAACTGAATTATGCAGTTAAAAGCTATACATTATCAGACTGGGTGGTGAGGAAAGGTAGGGTTTGAATAAATGGGAGAGAGGTGAGAAAATTAAGTGCAAGAAAGTGTGAATGATGGAATAAGCGAACTGGCAAGAACTAGGCAGATAAGTGAACTAGCCAGAACTAGGCAGATGCTTCATATTCAGAAGCAAGAGAAATTAGTTTTTCCAGGTTTAGAATTCATATAGTATAAAAGAGAGCTGCTGAGCAAAATAAAGAAATGATACAAGTAGTATATAAGCATGTAGTGTAAATGAAGGAGATAGATCAGAATATGAGATTCCACCACTCACTTTGAGGGGTGATTCACTTTAAGGAATATTCACTGTGGGCATAATGAATTTGAGAATCATCATTAAAATCATTATCTTTGTTGGACGATTTGGACAGAAAGTATGAATGAGAATGAGGATAAGGGAAATTGGGATCAGAGACATAATGGTCATTTGTTAACCTTTTCTAGAAAAAAATTTTAACAACTCATATTTTACTACTTGTTATACTTAAATTGATCAATGTTTAAACGAAATCATTACTCTTGAAAGAGTTTTGTTTAATAGCTCAATTGTTTCCAGAACAATATTATTACAGAACACTCTAAGTTTCTCATCTGCTAAGCAGTTTTTCTCTAGTACCATGGAAATACATTAAAATGCTAAAAAAGAAATTTAAGTTCAGTAACTTCCCACTGGTACAGATAAAGTATAAATCTGAAATGGAGTTTTTTAAAGCATATATTGGAAACAAGAGAAAAGATGTGTCCTTCAAACAAGCATATGTACAAGTCAAGGAAATAAAATGAGGATATATCATGACTATAATATAATTATTCTGCCTTATTTCTTTTCACCCTCCCAAATCTAAAAGTGGCATTGCTTTTAAGTTTCTCTCAAAAGAGAGGAAAAAAAAACACAAAACATAGAATGAACTTAAGTACAACGTAGTCAAGAACCAAACACCAGAACTCTAACTTACAATCAACACACCCATCCCATAAATACAGGCGAAACTCTGGTGGCATGGTAGAATTACAGGGAGCAGACCAGTATTTGCTTTGGCAGATGTGGGGTCTGTGCAAATAGGAACACAGCTGTGTGCGGAGTATTTTAGTGTTTCTAAAACTGCTGAATCAGACATAAAAGAATATCCAAAGTTGCAATGTATCAGCAAGTTTAGAGAACTGATTACTATCCCGAGTATTTTTTTAAAAATTTTTATGGATTAAGTGACCTATATTAAGCATTTTTGTCACCATGTCAGTTGTAACATAATACTTCCAACTTCAATATTGAAAGCTACATCTTACATGGCTATAGTTCTTGTTCCAAGTTTGAAATGTTACTGATTGCCACAAATGTAGCACAGGCCAACTCCAGAAGAGCTGGTGATCTTTTAACCTAAGAGAGACTTAAAGGAATACATAATCAGTTACATATGCCTGAGAATTTTAATAAAAGTGAAATATTTCACGTTGAAATTCTGAAGAGCAATGTTGGAAAATTATTGAAAATAAAATTGGAGAACTTGGTCCCCGGCTCTCCCTGTCAACCTTAATTCCACATAAACATTATTTCTCCAGTTTAGTAATTTATGCTATTTTATGGAGAAGTTTAGGTCTTTAGCATTTCAAAAGTGAAAATGAAAAAGAAGCATCTCTTCATTTACCAAGCAGGGCTTTGCCCAAAGACGTTTGCTGAGTGAATAATGACCAAATGGTCTCTTAGTGCCTTATTTGTTCCATTCTTGGAAATTTTTAGGTCTTCTTTCTGGACTAATTAACCACAACCTATTACACCTTACCTTGTTTCTAAATTACACGTTCATGTGTGTCTGACTTCCCTACTGATTCAGTTTTAGACCTATTTGTGTTTCAGTAATTGTAGAATTGAATTAGACTTTCTTTCAAATTATCAAATCCATTTCATCTTTAAACATGAATCTCAGAACACTAGAATATTTCCCTACTTTATTTTTCCCTTTATATTTCTTGTCTCAATACTATTTTTTTAATGAACATTTCACAAAGACTGCAAACAGACTTCAAAAGACTTCATCCTGTGGGCTGACTCCTTATTGATTCATAGTGACTTCCTGGAACATTTTACTAGGAACAACTTGAGGACAAATCCCTGCACTGAGCAGGAAATAAGACTGTGCTGGATTAATTATGTCTGCTATGGACTTGGAATGGTAGGGTGGAAAGTGATGGAATGGTTGCCAGTTATTTTGTTTTTTTATGGAAATCAGTTTTCTTTTTTATTGAATTATTTTGACATAAAACTTAAATTTAAGGTGTGTATGTTGATTTGATAAATTTACAAATTTGAATATGATTACCTTTGTAGTGATAGTTAGCACTTCCATCACAAGACATAATTGTCCTTTCTTTTCATGGAGGAAATAACCAAGATCTAGTCTCTTACCAAGTTTGATGATTATGATATAATATTGCTGTCCATATGCTCTATACTGTGCATTGGAGTTCCAGGACTTATCTGATTCCTAGTTGTAAATTTGAACCCTTAAACAATATCTCTCCGGGGTGCTTGGGTGGCTCAGTCAAACAATATCTCTCCTTTTCCCTCACACCCTGGACCATGGTAACCATCATGTAACTCTAGGTTTTTGTGAGTTTAACTTCTTTATATTCCATATATAAGTGATATCATATAGTATTTGTCTTTCACTGTCTGATGTATCTCACCTTGCATAATGTCTTCAAGGTCTATCCATGTTGTCACAGATCAAAGAATTTCATTTTATTTCATATTTTGTTTTGTTTTTTATCTTGCTTTTATATCCGGTATTTTAATTCCAGTATAGTTAACATACAGTGTTAGTTCCAGGTGTAAAATGCAGTGATTCAACAATTCCACACATTACCCAGTCCTTATTATGACAAGTGCACTCCTTAATCCCCATCACCTATTTCATGCACCCTGAACCATCTCCCTTCTGGTAACCATCAGCTTGCTTGTTATAAGTCTGTTCTTGGCTTCTCTCTCTCTTTTTTCCTTAGCTCATTTGTTTTGCTTCTTAAATTCCACATATGAGTGAAATCATATGGTATTTGTCTTTCTCTGACTGACTTATTCATTTAGCATTATTGTTTCTAGCTCCATCCATGCCATTGGAAATAAAAGATTTCATTCTCATTTTTGGGGGGCTAAATAATATTCCATTGAACATATGTACCACATCTTTATTCATTCACCTGTTGAGGGACACTGGGGCTGCTACCATAATTTTGCTATTGTAGATAATGCTTCCATAAACACAGGGGTGCACGTATCCCCTTGAATTAGTGTTCTTGTATTTTTTGGGGTAAATACCCAAAAGGGCAATTCGGGATTGTATGGTAGTTTTATTTTTAACTTTTTGAGGAAACTCACAGGAAGATTGAGATCCCTGCCTTGAACAAATAGCTTTTTCTATTTCCTATTTTATTAGCCAAAAGAGAAGAAAGCTATTTTTAAGTCAAAGTGTCTAAATTAATAAAAGAACAATTATTTTGTGTTTAGTTTACACCAGTCATCATGTTAACTGTTCTATATGGATCATCTCCTTTACTGCAGACAATTCTGGAAGAAAAAAAAAAACTACTTCCATCTTTACCATCATCATTTCTAATTTAGAAATGATGAAATTGAGTTTGGGGATGTTAAGTAATGAACTCAGAGCCTTGGCACTGGTGAATAGCAGAGAAAAGGTATAAAACCCAGGAAATCAAATTCTGAATCCTATATTCTTAATTACTATGGGGGCCATGTCTCTAAATGAGACAATAGGCCATCTCTAAATCTTAATAAAATTATTGAACTGAATATTAGTGTTTAGAAACAGCACAGTTAGTATTTGGCCTTGGGCTAAATTCCTATGTCCATGCTGTACTTATGACCTAAGTATAGCACTCTTGCTTGTATGTAAAATGGAGATAATGCTTCCTAAATGGTGAAGTAATTATAAAGATTAGTAAAATAATGCATATAAGATATTTGACCAATAGTATATGCCAATAATTGTTGGCTGTCTATGCTCCTATTTTAATTTCTTATAAGTCCTGTAAGTAATCAGATCATTAAGGTTTTTTTAAAAAAGGATTTACAGGCTCCTGGTTGGCTCAGTAGGTTAAGTGTCTGACTTTGGCTCAGGTTGTGATCTCGTAGTCTGTGAGTTCAAGCCCCGCACTGCGCTCTTTGCTGACAGCTCAGAGCTTGGAGCCTGCTTCAGATTCTGTGTCTCCATCTCTCTCTGCCCCTCCTCCAATCATACTCTGTCTCTCAAAATTAAATAAATGTTAAAAAATTTTTTTAAAAGGATTTATAATTTACTAGAGAAGCAAAAGTAATGAACATTATCAATTAACTACAAATTTGTATAACACACCAGAATCAAGATTCCACATTTATAAAGAAAAAATTGGTGGAGTTCTTAAGTAATTATAGGACCAAATGGACTCTACCCTGTCAAAATCCTTACTTCCTAAAATGATCTATTTCAAGTAGAAGACCAGTAACGCCCTCCCCTGCAACAAACAACTCTTAGCCTCTCCTAGGTCTACAAAAAAACTTTTTGAATGATTATTAGGTATGTATGTCACACCATGGCCTCAGAGTGGAGGAACAGAGTGCAGAGTGGGGAGAAGATAAGAGGAGATGTGTGCAGGTAATGGGCCCCTGACATCGCTGATTAGAAATAGAAAAGGAGGGGTGCCTGGGTGGCTCAGTTGGTTGGGCGTCCGACTTCGGCTCAGGTCATAATCTCATAGCTTGTGGGCTCGAGCACCACGTCGGGCTCTGTGCTGACAGCTAGCTCAGAGTCTGGAGCCTGCTTCAGATTCTGTGTCTCCATCTCTCTCTGACCCTCCCCTGCTCATGCTGTCTCTGTCTCTCAGAAATAAATAAAACATTAAAAAAAATTTTAAAAAAAGGAATAGAGAACGAGCTGGTTCAAGTGAGTTCAGGCTTACTGATGGACTCCCTAAGATGGACAAGTGGTTAGAAATACATCAAAGTCAGGTGATATGACTACAACCATACAAAAAGATGGCAAAAGCAAGAATATCCTACCTTAAGCCAAAAGCTGAAAGGAGCCTCAGGGGAGTAAATTCAACAAAGGAGTACAAGTTCAGCACTCAGAATCTTAAGGACATACAATACTCAGCTTGGACAGAGAACACAGTGGATTCACACAGTGAGTATGTGCCCTCCAGACCAGCTACATTTAGAGGCAGAAATAGTAGTTGCCTGTATGTTGTGATTTGAAAGGAAATAAGAAGTTTCTTCTCCAAAAATATATCTTGTGATGAATAAAAAGTCCTTTGAGTTAAGGAGTGGCTCCTTGTTAACTGAAGTGTTAGATCCAAGCCTGAATAATCATTGAGGAAGAAAGAAAATCCACTAGTCTTTATCATTTACAACACACCTGAAAAAGTATTTGCCCAGTATATTTACCCTCACAGCAATCTTGTGGAAGTTGTTTGAGATTAGTAAAATGTGGGAGACAGAGAGGGGAGGTGCTGTCACAAGGGATCACACAGCTTTAAAAGGTGACACTTGAAGGCTTTGATAAGAATGTCACCTACTTGTAAAACGTATGTAGAATTAGTTTCAACTGTATTGAGAGCAGCAATTCAGTAAGCATGTCTAGGTAATTTGAAACTTGGAGGCCTACATTAAGATTCCTTGATTGGTAATATTAGAGACAATTTTTATACATAGTTCAATTTATACTTTTAAAAGTAGCAAAAGTGATTTTGTAAACATATCCTTCGATTTGTGCAAATTAAGGACTGAAAAATTGGCAATGTGTGCTCCTACAAGATTGGAGAATATATTTAAAAGACACTAGCAATACCACTGCAGATCAAACAAAAACTTAGTTTTCTTCTTGCAGATGTTAAAATGGAATCAAACTAGGGTACTGTATGACTTTTCAAACTTAAGCAAGAGAATGTAGACTAGAGTTGTGAAATTATATTTTCAAAAGTTGGCTATATTTTCTAATTGGTTTCTCCAACCAAAGTATTTTTCATCGTTGAAGCACATCTTCAAAATAAGGCCAATAATAACTCAGGAAAATAATAATAGCAAGCATTTCAGCTTCCATTCTGTTAAACCTAAACCCGAAAAAGCTTGCTCTGTGCTATGGTCTGACTGTCTGATTTCCTCCAAAATTCATACGTTAAAATCCCAATCCCTTTTTAAAAGGTGATGGCACTTTGGGGAGGTGTTTAAATCATAAGGGTAGAACTCTCATGAATGGAATTAGTACCTTATTAAAGAGCCTCCAGGGGCACCTGGGTGGCTCAGTCAGTCAAGCACCAACTCTTGATTTTGGCTCAGGACATGATTTCACGGTGCAGGGATTGTGCCTTGTGTCAGGCTCAGGATGGAGTCTGCTCGGATTCTTTCTCTCTCCCTCTCTCTCTGCCCCTACCCTGATCATGTTGTCTGTCTGTCTGTCTGTCTCTCTCTCTCTCTCTCTCAAAATAAATAAACTTGAGAAAAAAAAAAAAAAAGAGCCTCTAGAGAGATCTTTAGCCCCTTCCATCATGTGAGGATACAATGAGAAGTCTGTGTCCCAGAAGAGGGCGTTCCCCAGAACCTGACCATGCTAGTATCTTGAGCTTGGACTTCTATCCTCCAAGGCCATGAGAAATAAAAGTCTGTTGTGTATAACCACCCAATCTGTGGTAGTCTGTAATAATAGCCCAAACAGACAAAGACATTCAGTTATTTTACAGTTTCAATGAATCTGCTTTATTCATCTTCATCAGTCATACAACTCCTTTTTCAAGTTTCTAGCAGGTGCCAGTTTCTGGTCTAAATGCTAGTGTTACAAAATCAATAAGCTGCCCACAGGAAGTGCACATACTAGCAGCTTAGAAAAGTTGATAAATAACTACAATAGAAGGAAATAAGTGCCCTGGGTCACTGCTTTTTCTGGCCAAATTTCTTGAACAAGTTCTCTACCTTGGCTGTCTTCACTTTCACTTCCTCATTCTTCACTCTACTCTGTGCAGCAGGACCATCTTCCCACTGAAAAGGGATCACTAAGTCCCATGCAGAAGTCTACACGGTTACCTTACCAAAACCTGGCAGCATTCAACATTGTTTCTACTCCATAATTTTACAATTTTTCCTGTTTCTATTTTTATTCCTGCTTCCCTGATCACTTTTTCTCTCCTTTTGATGTATTTTTCCTGTCTCAACATTTACTTGTTGCAGTTATTAAAAATTTAGCCATTGTCTTCTTTTCTTTACTCTCCTCTCTCTCCCAAACCTTAACTGGAATGTGTATGCTAGAGAGTTTCAATATACTTTTCTCTTAGTTTTGAGCTACACACTCATTTATGCAACAGTTCTCTGAATTCTCCTGTTGGTTGTTTTAAAGGAATATCAAACTCAGCTTATCTGAAACCAAATCCATTACTGTTCTCCTCCAATCCACCTTCCTTTGCCTACTTACTTTCAATCCCAGTTCAAAAGTCACTTTCTCGGGAAATTCCATGCAGCAGAGACCAAGGGCATTTGGTTCACCATGTATGAATTCACAATTCACATGTATGGTTCACAATGCTTTGCACAATATCTGTAACATAATAAGGGATTAATATGTATTTGATTTGAATGAATGAACAATCTGTGGAAGTACAGAGGAACCAGTCATTAATTTTATATGGAAGTCACTTTGATGGAACAGTTTAAGTCTTGAAGTATGAACAGGATTTTATCAAGATATAAAGGAAGCAGAAGAGGCAACAGAAGTAAAACAATGGAAGTATTAAATGTTTTAGGAGAATGAACTGAGGACTACAGAGCAAAGGGCATGGTGAAGCAGGGACTGAAAATTAGGAACTGGGTTGCGGGGAGTCATAAGGGAGGAAAAAGTGATGAAAAAAGTAGACTGTGACCAGAGTAGAAGAGTCTGAACTTTATCTCAGAGGCAATGAGAAACTACTGAGGATTTCCAAGCTGAGGAGGAGAGATGATCTGTGTTCAAGAAAGTGTGATTGATGCTCATCTCCAATCCATCTGTCTATTCTTTGTTCTAGAACGTTAATGCTGAGACTCTGCAAATCACTGTCTTGCCAGCTGGTTCTATTAGATTTTTCCAATTGAGGACTGGAAAGGTACACTACAAGACTGGTAAAAGGGAAAGTGGACTTTCTCCTTCCTCTTTGCTTAATGTTTCTATAAGAGTCACCCTGCCATGGCACTTGGGCTTCTTGTGGCCTTCCCACAACCAGCCTTTTCAGGCCCCCATCGAGGTACGAGTAACTTCCAGTCACTGTCCCTTCTCCCTAGTCTGAATTTCCATCCGTAAGGCCATTCCTCTACTTTTCTAGTTTCTGAATACTCCAGTCTCATGTCTCTTTCAGCCTTCTAATAACTTATTGTTCAATACGTCTCTAATTCTCCACATGTGATTGGACCCTGACTGATGTAAACACTTCCCTATGGTTGCAAAGTATAGTGATAAGTACTAAAGTTAGAAGACCAATTAAAAGACAATTTTAATATTCTAGGTAAGAGATAAAGTAAATCAGAGAAGCTGGAAGAAGTGAAGATGGTGATGAAATAATAATAGTTAACATTTATGGAGCACTTATAATACATCAAGCACTATGTATACACACAATCCCTGTGATACAGATACTATACTTGTTACCATTTTATAGACAAGAAAACTGAGGCCCAGAGAGGTTTTACAAAACAGGCATACGATCACACAGATAGTAATGGTGGAGACAGGATTTAAACCCCAGTCTTCTTGTTCCGAAGTCTTTCCTTTTAACAACTAGAAAGGGATTGAATTCTTGAATTATTTCTGAGTAATAAGAATAGTGTTTGAACATTCATTCAACAGAAAGAACCATAGAGAGGGAGAAGTGAAAAAAATAAATTCAAAGACATACTGTGATGACTGGTTGGACGATAAAACTATTGATGATAACAGGAATTTTTTAAAAAAAATCAAGTTTGGGTACCTGGTATGAAGTTTTGAATATTTTGAATTAAAGGAGACTGTGGGACATGTGAGGAGTGATGTCAGTGAAGGTTGAATTTGAGTCAGATCATTTAAATGGTTGATATAAAGATACAAATTTCAGAGCTCTCAGAACGGAGTTCTTAGAACAAAGATAAAGTCATGAAAGCAGATGATAATGACTGCCCTGAAAGGGAGACTACAGAAAGAGAGTGAGCAGAGTTTTTGAGCTGTTAAGTATAAATCCTATAGCTCTTTTTCTACATAAAGAATAGCAAACAGCCGTCAGAAGAAATATATATTAAGCAGTGGAATAGAGACACAGAGAACGAAAGGAAATGTATGTGCTATGACACAGAGGAAAAATATGAAACTTTTTATTATTTTTTTTTTTTTTTGAAAGGAAACATGAAGTAGAGGGAAAAGGGAGATAAAGATAGTTTAGAACAAAATGCTTTAGTTCTTACACTAAGTGCAGGATCCCCTAGATTGATCATACGCCTTAGAATGATTTGGCGGCAAAAACTGGGATGACATCAGCAAACCAATCCCTAGCCGAGTAGAATGAGTCACATTTTTGTCTGTTTCCACTTGATTAAAATATTTTACATTTGTTGAGCTTGGAAAAAAAAAAAAAAAGTACAGAGGAAGCCATTGAAAGTAGAAAACTGAAAGTCCAAATATGGTTTGTTTCTGACTCACCAAAATTGCAGCATCATAGGAACTAACTTTGACTTAAACAGATGTTTTTTTTTTAAGAAAAAAAAAAAACCTCTATTCAAGATATAATTCCCCAAATCACATAAAAGTGTTTTATGGTTTTCTTAACCTTTTAACTTAACACCAAACAGAAAATCCTAAAAACATATAATCTTCGGTAATATTTTTTAAATATAAATACCCACTATAGAAGAAACGGGTAATATTTAAATATCACCTGATCTTTATAAAGTATCTTGTTCAGATTAGTATAAACTCCTAGTTCAGATGTTTCAAATATACCTAAACATTTACTTCTTTGGAAGAGAGCAGGCAGGAAAAGCAGAGTAAAGAGGTGGGAACAGATTTGCTTCTCTACAGGGATCCATGCCAAGTATTCTGCAAACAATCCATTTCCTGGCAAATGTCTGCTAACTGATTTGTTCATGATTTTTTCTTTTTTTCTTTTTTTTTTTTTTACTGTAGTTTCTAATACTGACCTTCAGGTCCCTTAAAAATAAGAAAGACTTAGAATTAGTCAGAATTCACTTGGAAAGGAAATCATTGCTGCTGACTTCAAGCAGTTATTTTTCTATTGTGAGTCCCAAATTTTATAAGTGAGAGAAATTTTTAAATTATACAGTACTGAATAAACCTTATTTATTATCAGAGTATGTAGAGATCATCTATGGATGGGAACAACACGTTGGTATCGTCTCATATTAAGACAATATGCAGCTTTCCAATACCTCATTGTTCTTTGTTCTGTAGTCACATTAATTAAATATTTTTCATCAATAAAACTTATTAAATTCTTCAACAACCAGTAGCCAGGTCTCTCTAAATATAACCAAAAACCACATAGAAAAAATACTGAGAAATTGATTCAGCTAAAGTTCAAAACTATATTATGTCAAAATAAATTTAGATGACAAATGCAATACCATTAAAAAATATTATTACTGTTGTTGCTGTTACCATATGTGATAGACAAAGAATTAAGATTGATATTTTAAGAAGAGTTCTCACATATCATTAAGAAAAAGGCAAACTCCAATTTAAAAAAATGGGCAAAACTATGAATAGGCAAATTACAAACAAGAGTCCAATAATAAATAAATACATATGAAAATAATTATCAGGCTTACTAAAAAGCAAGTAATGAAAAGTTAAAAACATTGAGCTACCATTCTGATGTTTCAGAGTGACAAAGATTAAAAATGAAAATAACCAGGGGGATTCTGGGAAAATACAAAAGTGGAAACAGCATAGTTTTTAGGTCTTCCAGAAAACCTACACAAAAATGGAGGGAAGAGCTAGAGAGTAAAACTAAAACTCATTGACCACATTTACAACAAAAAAAAAATGTGTGAGAACAAACCACCAACAGCCTCAAACCTGCATGGGATGGAGAGCAACGCAAAAGAA
The DNA here is from genome assembly GCF_003009895.1 of Hyaena hyaena. Classification (NCBI taxonomy): domain Eukaryota; kingdom Metazoa; phylum Chordata; class Mammalia; order Carnivora; family Hyaenidae; genus Hyaena; species Hyaena hyaena. The sequence goes on along the minus strand of NW_024082119.1, from coordinate 140,441 downwards.
AGTCAAGGGTCGGGGCGCCTGGGTGGCTCAGTTGGTTAAGCGTCCGACTTTGGCTCAGGCCGTGATCTCGCGGTTCGTGGGTTGGTCCCCACTTCCGGCTCTCTGCTGACAGCTAGCTCAGAGCCTGAAGCCTATTTCGGATTCTGTGCCTCCCTCTCTCTCTGACCCTTCCCTGCTCACACACTCTCTCTCTCTTTCTCTCTTTCAGAAATAAATAACACATTTTTTAAAAAGGAGAGAGAGAGAGAGAGAGAGAAAGTCAAGGGAAGCCAAGAGGCATCTGATGACGTGAGAAATGTCAAATATTTACTGAAAAATCTAGTACCCTGATTTGAGATCACTGACGTTGCCAGCAAATATTCACTGAAAAATCCAGTAGTCTGAATTGACATCGATTGCTTACAGGGGGAAATGGCATCGTGAGAGTGATTCACCCAGGTAGAGAGGATTAGTTTGTCACTGACATTGTTTAGAATTGCCAGTGGAGGCTGATAACATAAAGCAGGTCATCTTTCAGTAGTTTAGCTTTTAAAAATTCTCTATAGACAATGTGACCCCTTTGAGTCAAGCCACTAATCTCTACTGGCTGTTGTTAGATTCATTTATCAGTTCACTAACTCACTTATTCATGCAGTATTCTTTTCTCTAGGTTATAGAAGATGAGAATTCAAAGATGGAAAAACTAAATATCTGCTGTCTTGAGGTCTTGAGATCTGGTAAGTAAAGGAACAAAAAATACTATAATGTTACTAGTGCTACGGTAGAGATTGTATATGTCACTATGATGTATTAATAAGATTAAATAAGTCACATTGGAGAGTATCTAGTAAGATTCTAAAGAAAAAATAGCATAATAAAATGGTCAAGATCACAAACTCTGGGGTCAAGCAACTCTAAATTCTAATTCTGGATATTTGTCACTCACTAGCTATGTGAAATTGGGCTTCTATGCTTTCTCCTCCATTCCTTCAACCAAAGAAAATAGTAATACCATTTCAGAATGTTATCAAGGAATAAATAAGCTCAATAATACTCTGAGCCCTTAGCATTGTCTCTGACATATTATGTATATTCAATAATGTGCATTTTTAAATTATTGAATAGATCTAATAAAATCTAAATTTGTTGGAGAAAAAGGTAAAGGACTGACCCATGAATATTTAATTGATTAGCAAGGACCAATGTGAAGAAATTGCAAAAATCTACTTTGAAATAACACTAAAAAGAAGGAGGGAGACAACAGTAAGTATCCATGTGACAATATTGTATTGGGCCTGCCTCATTTAATAAAATAATTCTCTTTTTTTAACTATAAAGCTGCTTCTTCTTTTTTGATGTTTATTTATTTATTTTGAGAGAGAGGAAAAGAGAGAGAGTGAGAATGAGAGTACATGCACATGAGTGGGGGAGGAATAGAGAGAGAAGGGGTGAGAGAATCCCAAGCTGGCTCCGTGCCATTAGCCCCTGCTGAGGGGCTCAATCCCATGGTTCGTAGGATCATGACCTGAGCGAAAATCAGACACTTAACCAACTGAGCCACACATGTGCCCTGAATTTAATAAAATAATTATTTAAAAACTTGACACTGGTTCATTATTTAAGAACGAAGATTCATTAGTTACAAATTATACTGAATTTGTATAGAGTCTTTGCATTTATTTACCTCCTAAAAAAAGAAGGATATCAGCATCTTACTGTTATAGAAAGATATCAACAGTGGCGGTCAGAAATTCCTTAAAGAGGACCAGGTCTGTAATCAGTGTTATCGGGTTGAGTAGATTTACTCTTTTGAATTCTTGCATGTGCTCTAACAATGAGTGCACATAATCATATCTTTGCAAAATCTGCAAAAAATAAGATATTTTAAATTTCTTTAATGTTTTTTATTTATTTCTGAAAGAGAGAGAAAGAGAGAAGGAGAGTGAGAGAGAGAGAGAGACAGCATGAACAGGGGAGGGTCAGATCGAGAGGCAGATACAGTCTGAAACAGGCTCCAGGCTCCGAGCTAGCTGTCAGTACAAAGCTGGTCATGGGGCACAAACCCACGAACCATGAGATCATGACTTGAGCTAAAGTCAGATGCTAAACAGACTGAGTCACCCAGGTACCCCAAGATATTTTAACTATAACCAATTAAAGTCACTTTCCATGCTGACTTCTTTGTCATACTTTCCCTTGTGACCCAATAGTGTTGAAGCAGCCATAGGCATTTTGGGAATTCAACAAAGAAGTTGAGTTGGGGATACATGTATCGTTGATTTAGTGGGATATATTTATTTTTTCGTAGTCCCTTCCACATATAATTAAGATATGGCTAGCAGGCCCAGTGTAGGAATGGCTTCCAGAAATATTCCCGCCCATTGCACTGACAGGCCCAGCAACATAACACTAAGGCTCAGGGCTAGAGTTTATATATTAATATGAACATGTCCTACAGTATCTTGCAATGAAATAGTGAAGAAAATATAAAATTTGAAATGTATGAAAACAGAAACTAGTCTGGAAAATTCTTCCAATCATTGGCTGTGTACAATTGAATTCAAGTATTAGTTTGGTATTTTTTTTCACAATTATTGGTTATATCAAAATTCACATATAGTAAGAGGGAAGTATCCTAGTAGAAACCAAAAACATTAACTTAAAAAAGATTGGGTAAAACTCAGTCAGAAAACTCCTATATATATGGTATTTGTCTGGTTTTTAAATTCTTATTTATTTTCTCATTTTAAGTAAATATTAATTTGAATACCAAATTTGTATTTGTAATTTCATAGTCTTTTTCTTATAGAAGCCTTCTCTCAAATTGAGTAAGAATTTGGAGGTACCTCTGTGTAAGGGAAAAAATGAATTGGATGAATAAAAGTATCATATTCATGATGACTTAGGTAAGGAAGGCAGAGATTACACTGTAAAACATTTGGATGTAACATATAAAACAGAATGATAGATACCAGAGTATGGTATAGTATTTAGAGCTATAAGTGAACCAGCAAAAATATAGTTTAAATTTTTTTGGATAAAGTATTTGCTTGGTTACACAAGACTGGGCTTAGAATCCAGGTTGTACTGCAATGCAAGCCTCACAGTACCTTGCCAAGCACCCAGGATGCTGCGGAGCCAGCTTTACAAGCGTATGACCCAAGTAGGTGCAATAGAAGTGTTCTGTGCTTCTTCATTACTTCACTGTCATCTCCTTGAACTTCTTAGTAAGTTTTGAATAAGGTGGTCCACATTTTCATTTTGCATTGAGCACTGCAAATTATGTAGCCAGTTCTGTGTAGAATACACATGGCCCATCATGGCAGCCCATGTGGGGCTAAAATGGCAGACTTTTAATGTCTGCCTGGCTGTCATGGGCTGTGGGCTGCTCTAAGGACATGACATCAGGTAAGGAGACACTCTGCAGTGAACGCCCACCCTGAAGGAGTGGATAGCTGGGCAACAGTCTTCCAGAGGGGGACGTAGGTTACCTATTTTCATGTCCATCATTGGCCCAATGCCCATTTGCTCCATGTTGTGTTAAGATCTTATTGCAAACACACTAAAGATAAATTAAGTTGCCCAATTTTCTCATTCCTCAATCTAAGTATGAGTCTAAGCCATTTTCCAAATTCTTAATGACTTAGAAAATTTCTCACTAAAATTTATTTCTTAGTGAGAAAACTTTAGTGAGAGAACTCATTATTTTAATTGCATTTTAAATTTACAACTTTAACATAAATTCAGTGCACTAAAAAACAAAAAAGAGGACAAGTACTAATTTTCTACTGGGGTTTAACATGCCAACTGCTTCCATGTTAAACAATACAGACAGTTTTCAGTGTCTGTCTTTTTAAATAAAACTTCACTTAGGGGCGTCAGGGTGGCTCAGTCTGTGCCTGACTTTGGCTCAGGTCATGATCTTGGGGTTGTGAGTTCCAGCCCTGCATCAGGCTCTGTGCTGACAGCTTAGAGCCTGGGGCCTGTTCTGGATTCTGTGTCTCCTTCTTTCCCTGACCCTCCCCTGCTGGTGCTGTCTCTCTCTCTCTCTCAAAAATAAATAACGTTAAAAAAATAATTTATTAAACCTTCACTTTGCTATACTTTCCAAGTAGACTATCCAGATAAGGAGATATTTTAGGAAAACTTTAAATTCAGTGGATTCTGGAAACACATCAGTAATCCTGGTTATAAATTAGGAAATAAAATACTGTATCTACAGTATATAAAGTAAAAGAGACCCAATGTAAACAAAATTTAGCATCCCAATGTTATTTCTGATGCTCTGTGGTATGCAGCAAGATCATAAGGATGAAGGTCATCACCCAGACTTTCCCACCCCAATTACCACCTCTTTTTACCCCTTAGTAATGATATTTTTTTAACTTACAGTTCATATTTGCTATTTTCATTGCCTATCTCCTCCCTTTAAAACAAACCTCTATGAGATGAGGGCTTTTTGCCAATTTTGTTCACTGTTGTATCCCCAGTACAAAGAAGGGTGGCTGACCTACAATCAGTACTCTAAAATAAATTGTTTCTTTTTTAATTTTTTTAATGTTTACTTATTCTTGAGAGATAGAGAGAGACAGCATGAGCAGGAGAGGGACAGAGAGAGAGGGAAACACAGAATCTGAAGCAGGCATCAGGCTCTGAGTTGTCAGAGCCTGAGACAGGGCTTGAACCCACAAACCACGAGATCATGACCTGAGCTGAAGTCGGACACTTAACTGACTGAGGCACCCAGGCACCCCTAAAATAAATTGTTGAATGAGTACAGAGAAATTTATAAAAACCTTCTGAAAATTGTAACTAAAATATAAAGTCCATAAATCCACATTTACACAATTAGCAAAGGCAAAGTGCTATTACACTACAGCTCAACAGTAGTAGACAACAGAAATCAAATGGAAAAGATAAAGTAATGTTCAAACTCAAAATTATAAAATATTACAGCATATAAAAGTTCAGTTTGAGGATGATTATGCTTTTGGTGCAGGCTAAAAGTTATCTTAAATAGCAGAGAGATGTTATTCTGATTCATTTTTTAAAACTGAGAAAAATCTAGAGAATAGTATCTGGTATTAGTAATAAGCTTGGTTTCTCTTTTGTTAATCAGGATATAATTACAATCTTACCATTCACAGAGACATGGAAAACTTAAATCCTCAGGGTAGAAAGTGAGAGCAAGGAAAGAAATGTTAAAAAGAAAATAATACTGATAACATTAACACTGAAAGCACATGTTTGGTACGAAGCCAAATCCAAACATTATAACTTCTTTTTTAAAAAACTGCTTATTTATTCATTTTGAGAGAGAGTGCGTGTGCAAATGCGCACAAGCAGGCAGGGGAGGGGCAGAGAGAGAGGAAGAGCAAGGCTCCCTGCCAGCAGAGCAAAGTCTGGCATGGGACTCACTCCCACGAACTGTAATCATGATGACCTGAGCTAAAATCAAGATCCAGACAAGCCGCCCAGGAACCCCAAAACATTATAACTTCTTTATGAAAAGACACTTTTTAAAAAAATCCAAATTAGCATATAGTGTAGTATTGGTTTCAGGAGTATTGATTCATCACTTACATGTATTCATCCCAACAAGTGCCCTTCATAATTCCCGTCACCTATTTAGCCCATCCCCCCACCCACCTACCCTCCAGCAACCCTGATTGTTCTCTATATTTAAGAGTTTCTTATATTCTGCTGCTCTCTTTTTTATCTTATTTTATCCTTACCTCTTCTATGTTCATCTGTTTTGTTTCTTAAATTCCACATAGAAGTGAAATTATATGATATATTTATTATTTATATTTTTACTTATTATTTATTATTTGTCTTTCTCTGACTGATCTATTTCACTTAGCATAATACACTCTAGTTCCATCCATGTTTTGCAAATGGCAAGGTTTCATTCTTTTTGATAGCCAAGTAATATGCCAGTGTGTGTGTGTGTGTGTGTGTGTGTGTGTGTGTGTACCACATTTTCCTTATCCATTCAACAATAGCCAAATTATGGAAAGAGCCCAAATGTCCATCAACTGATGAATGCGTATGAAAAGATACTTATTTAAGAAATGTAAAAAGGGGTGCTTGGGTGGCTCAGTCAGTTGAGCGTCTAACTTCAGCTCAGGTCATGATCTCATAGTTTGGTTCATGGGTTTGAGCCCCGCATCGGGCTCTGTGCTGACAGCTAGCTCAGAGTCTGGAGCCTGTTTCAGATTCTGTGTCTACCTCTCTCTCTCTGACCCTCCCCTGCACATGCTGTCTCTCTCTCAGAAATAAATAAAACATTAAAAAAAAAAAGAAATGTAAATAGATAAGCTTACATATGGGTTACTAAAAAAAAAAAAGGCACATGGAATTTAGACATGAGCTCCTCTTAACTCTTGTAAAGCAGGATTTCCCATTTAACAGATCACATCCCTGAAAAAAATTCATTCACTTTTGTCTTTTTCTTCTCTCTTCATCTGTTCCTCTATGGGAACAAGAGTGAAGAATAGTACATGGCAATGTTATAAAAGTTGAACTAAAATGTGACAAATTAATGATGCTGGAAAAAAAAGCTTGTCCTGGAGGGAGCCCTTAGCAGCCTATCTCCATGTCCACCATGTGTCTACCATGACCTTACTGTCTACAGAATGGAATTTTCTATAATGTAGATCAATTCAAGACTCAAATTGAAGACGATTTAGCTTCTGATAAGTGAATGTGTTCATGAGACAGTTACGCCACACCCTGAGTCCATTCTAAGTTATAGCCCTGAAGTCTTACAAAAAATATTCTAGGGTATTATGTAAATTAAACACTTAAAAAATTCTCATTCACTCTTATTCTCAAATAGATTTTAACAAATAGGGTAAATTCAGCTGAGTTTGCGCCATATGTTTTCATATTTTAGCGTACATCAAAATTACTTGAGATGACTGATAAAAATGGAAATTCTTGGGCTCCTTTCCCAAAGATTCCAAATTAATAGGACTAGGGCTTTTGTCCTCATATTAAGAAACACTGGAACAGATACCTGTAAATTTCAAGCTTTTGCTGGAGTTTTGTGAGAGTTTCTAACACTATTATGTGAAACAGACAAGGAACATTTGGATAAAAATATTATCAAATATTATTTTTCATAATATATTCTCTAGTACATCTAGGTCAATAAAAATATATTATATCTCCTACCAGTTGTATTCTCCTATCCAGGAAAAATGCCAGTTCAAGTTTGTTCTCCTACGAAATCAAAAGAAACATCTGTGTACTGGTAAATGCCAGAACAGAAATAACTGGGTAATTTCCTTCTTGGGCTACCAGACAGACTACTGATCCTGGGTACTTGAAAAAGCACTTAAGGGCTTGACTCTGGGCCATTAGACTTTGGCCAAGGCAAACCTGTCTGCTTTCCTCCACAGAAGGGGCAGTTGTGTTTGCAGTTTAGGAAAGGAAATCACTGATGCCCAGTAGAAAGCCTCCCAGAATCCAATTGTATGGCTCTGCTGCAGGCTGAATGCAGAACATCATTAAACGTATGAAAAACAGATCTCAGGGCAAAAGGAAGTCAGCACTGGTCCTGACAGGTACTTCACATGAGGTTGCTCTACTCTCCTGTGCGGAGAAATTCTCATTCACTCAACACAAGTGCTCCCAGGATGTATGTCACAATAAGCCAGGGATAACATTAAAGGACTATAAATAAACTAATCCTATATTTCCATTAAAAAGGACAAATACCTGGGTTTTCTCTAAGTGAACCCAGCTAAAAATGTACTTCTGTATGAATTAGCTTTATACTAAAATATCTTACTAGTTTATGTTCGTTAGAAAATAAATTTCCCCAAATGACGTAGTACATAAGAATCCTCTCCGAAACCAACTTCCAAATGTAGCCAGGTTGGGAAAAGCATCTCTCTCATCCAAATTTGAAGTTTTTGTTCCTTACACAGACTATTTCACACGCAACATTTTGTGCAACAAAACTATATGTTTGAACAGTATTATATGCATATAATGAGGCTGGCATACATTTGCATAATCCATAGTCCTGTTTTTCAAAATACAAATTTGAGTCTTCAATCACTGGATTTCTGGGAAAACAAAACAAATCTAGGCAGTCAGAAGGTCGAATGTAATCCAGGAAATGTAAGAAAAGCTAATCAGGTTGCAATAATATGTACGTGTTCCCCAGAAGACATGTATTGGAATATTCATAGCAAAACGATTCTTAATAACCAAAAATCAGTAACCACCCAAATGTGTACAAACAACAGCATAGATAAATAATGTAAGGTTATAATCATACAGCAATGAAGATGAATCATCTATAATTATGGACAATTATGCTAAAATCTTATAAGCATAATGTTGGGCAAAAAAAAACCCCATTATATTATTGGTACATACTGTGTATTTCTATTTATATAAAGTTCAAACTCAGAAAAAACTAATATATGGTGTTATAGCTCAGAATATTGGTTAACTTGAGGGAGAAGTAAAGATACTGATTGGGTGTTGGCAAAGGGGGCTTTCTGGGTTGTTCACAAGACTGTTTACTTATCAGGGTCCTAAATACATGCATTTTTTGAGAAAATATATGCAATACTTTTCTGTATATAATACTCCCATAAAAAGTTATCACATTGGGATACTTCTGAGGAAAATAACATGAAAATGAATTGTAAGTGAGAGTCAAGAGCAGGGAAAGTTAGTACCAAGAAGAGCTAAGAGAGAAAAGGAATAAGGTAGAAGAACTATCTCATGAAGTAAGTGCCAGTCTCCTGAAGGAGGAAGATATGGGGATTGAGAATAAAATCTAAACCAAAATGCTTACAGAACATAAAAGATCAAACCAAAAACCAGTTTTTCCCTTGATGAGAAAATACAGAAATCAAATGTATTCAAGAAAAAATAAATGGCACTGGGTCCCCCAACTCACAGTTAAAAAAATAAAATGAGGTCCCTAGCTCATACAATGTAATCTCCCCAGAGGTCAGGTGTCCTTTTAATTTAGATGAGATAGATAAAATATGCAATGGGAGATAGATAAAATATAACAGAATAATTGGTTTTATAAAACTAAAAAATACAAACTTGAAGCATGAGCTACTCTAAACACAATACCATAATTTTTTCAACTTGAGAAATCAAAACCATCGATGTACTCAAAAACCATATCCGGAAGTGAGAGGATTTTAGAGATTTGGGGAAATATTTACAAATTATTTGAAAAGCAACGAGTTAATATACTCGATTTGCTAAGAATTCTTACAAACCATAAAACAAATGTTAGCAGAAAAGTAGACAAAGGACACAAACAGGCACATCACAAAAGAATACAAGTAAATGAAAAGCCAATCAACCTCAATGTGTATCAAAGCAATAATAGCATTTTGAAATCATAACACTGACAAATATTCTTATAAATATTAATGACCAGGGTTGATACAACACAGAAATATGATGGTGATATATATGCTAAAACCTCTTGGAGGACAATTAAGCTGAATCAAAACACTCGACTGTACCTACAGTCGAGCAGTTCAAGTCTGACCCCCAGCTAATCTTCATAGAAAACCAGGAAGAGGTAGTCATGTGGGAACAGGGACAATAGGACTCCAGGATCCAAGTTTAGAGAGTTTGCTTGGCTGCTCTAGGGGCTAGCAGATAAGGAAGCAAGTGGCTGGGCTTCCAGGACCTTTGCTATAACAGGAGCTGTTCCATGAGGAGGCTAAAAATGAAGAAAAATATTCATGACAATCTGACCCGGTAGGGCCAGCTGCAAAATGACAAAAACCTCTTCTATCTTAAAAATAGTTTCTAATATTATTTCAACCTAAAAAAACTCTTACTACATCTTAATTATCACAGACTCTCAGGGAGATCTGCATTTGAATTTGGTAAAACGCCAATTGTATCCTCTTTGCATTATGTTGCTAGAAGACAAAGCCATTATTTTTTTCTTATTTACAACAAAGAAAATATGAGGGGTGTTTTGAAAATGATTGTTTTTAAATAAAAAGTACTTTTCAACTATGAAAAATAAAAATAACTGTTTAAAAAAACAGAGCAAAAGCAAACAAATATCAACAAAAAACCCTTCGCATATAATGCATGTTCTAAGTTGGTCACTGAATTTTGAGGATTTTCTGAGGGTTTTTGTGTGTGTGTGTGTGTGTGTTCTTGTCTTGTTTTGTTTTTTCCTATTGTTTTCTACTTCTAAAACAACCACTGGGGTAAGCTTCACAAGTGTGACAATTACTGTGTCCTGTCTCTGGCTCCAGGGCACAGGCTCTGGAGTTAAACTTCCTACTTTAATTCCAGTTCATCTACCGATAAGCTGCATAATTTGGGGCAAGTTAAATGTGTTCTCTGTGAATATGTTTCCTCTTCTATAAAATTAGGAAAATAAGAGTAACATATCCACAATGTTTTTTTGTGAAAATTAAGTATCACTGTATAAAGACTTGGGATAATTGTCGATGCGGTAGAAGTGCTCAATAAATAGTGTCTATCATTACATCTTTAGCTCTTAACTATTTCCTTCAATACAGATAAAAAGCGCAGAGCATGATTATTCGCGATCACATTTCAAAGTACTGAAACCATAACAGCATATGTAAGTAACATGAACTGTACTAAACAGAGGAGTGATAGAGGGAGGAGTAATGACAGCAAGTTGGTGGAATAGGATGCCGCAGACCCTCTTTTCTCCGACAGAATCACTGATTCAACAATATGTTGACCAATTCCCTTTATGAGAAATCCAGACGTTTAAGAGGCTTCTGCTTCCCAGGAGAGCACACGGCCACACGAAGCCAGTGGGACAATTCATGGCACTTCCTTGCCTTAATCCCTCTCCCTGGCATAGCAGAACACAATGGAGAGGAAATTCTCACCCCTCCTTGCTTCTCCTTGGGAAGGAAAAGAGAAGAGCAGACCATACACACATCTAACATTCCGTGCTTATAGTTAACAACACTTACTTCTCACTTAAAAATGTAAGAGGGTGTACCTCACATTATGTGCTTTTTACCACAATGATAATGATAAGTAATAATAATGATAATAATAATTCTACCAGAGATAAAGAAATAATAATTCCACCAGAAAGAATAGGCACCTACGAGGATGGAGGAAAGAAAGAGAAAGAAGAGCCTCTTCTGAAAGGTAACCTCACAAAAACTTGAAACTCTCATCCACATGCAACACTTTTGATTCCCTCTCTATAAAAAAATGCACTTTGTGAAAAAACTACATTTACAAGGGGCTCCTGGGTCACTCAGTAGGTAAAGCATCTGACTCTTGACTTCGATTCAAGTCATGATCTCACGTTTTGTGAGTTCGAGCACTACATCAGGCTCTGCCCTGGCAGTGAGGAGCCTACTTGAGTTTCTCTCTTTATATCTCTCTCTGTCCCTCCCCTGCTTTCTCTCTCAAAAATCATAAATAAACATTTAAAAAAATCTACATCTATGAAATTGCATTTAACATAGCCATGCACTCATTAATGTGGATGCCTATTATGTGCATATATACCTGGCTTGACTCCCTGGCTATCTGAAATGAGTCTTCCATTTTGTTAGATAACTTCTTTTTTCTATTTTTATTATGATAAAATCCACATTACATTTACCATTTCAATCATTTTTAAATGTACAGTTATGTGGTATTAAGTATATTCATAATGTTGCAAAATCACCACTATCCATCTTGATAGCCTTTTTCATCTTGTAAAACTGAAACTCTATGTCCATTAAACAGTAACTCCTCTTTCCCCTCTCCCACCAGCCCCTGGAAACCACATTACACTTTCTGTCTCTATGATTTAGACTGCTTTTAAGTATCTCATCTAAGTGGAATCATGCAGTATTTGTTTTTGACTGGCTTATGTCACTTATAATAATCACCTCCAGGTTCCTCATGTTGTAGCATATATCAGCATTTCTTTTCTTTTAAAGTCTGAATCATATTCCTCTCTATGTATAATACAACATTTTGCTTACCATTTTTTTGCTTGTCCATAGATGGACACTTGGGTTCCTTCCACATTTTAGCTATCATGAGTAATACAGCAATAAACACGAGTGCACAAGTATCTCTTTGATACTGTGCTTTCAGTTCTTTTGGTTATATACCCAGAAGTGCAACTGCTGGATCATATGGTAATTCTATTTTTAACTTTTTGAGGAACTGCCTACTGTTTTCCATAGTGGGTAGACCAAATTACATTCCCACAATACACCAAAAGCATTCCAATTTCTCCACATCCTCAAGAACATTTTTTATTTTCTGTTTCTGTTTTTTAAAGTAGCCATCCTAATGGGTTTGTGGGGTGGTATGTCACTGTAGTTTTGATTTGCATTTCCGTAATGATCAGTGATATCAAGCATCTTTTCGTGAAATTCTTGTCCATTTATATATCTTTTTTGGAGAGATATCTATTCAAGCCCATTTTTGAATTGTTGTTTCGGTTGCTGTTGCTGCTAAATTTTAGGAATTATTTCTATATTCCAGATATTAATCCCTTATTAGATATATGATTTTCATATATTTTCTCCCATTTTTGGAGTTGCATTTTTACTGTTTTACTCTGTTGACATTTTTTGGTGCACAAAAATCTTCAGTTTGCATGAAGTCCAATTTGTCTTTTTTTTTTTTTCCATTTATTACCTGTCCCTTTTTTGTCAGATCCAAGAAATCACTGTCAAATCCAATGGCATGCAGATTTTGTCCTATGTTCTCCCCTAGGAGTTTTATAGCTTTAGGTATTAAACTTAGGTACTTGATTCATTTCAAGTTAGTTTTTGTATATGATAGAAGGTAAGGGTCTAACTTCATTTTTTTTGCATGTGGACATCCAGTTTTCTCAGCACCATTTGTTCAAAAGACTGTCCTTTCTCCAGTGAATGGTCTTGGCACTTTGGTCAAACATCATTTAACCACACATGAAAGGGTTTATTTTGGGTGCTCTCTATGCTATTTCGTTGGTCTGTATGTTTATCTTTACGCCAGTGCCACACTGTTTTGAGAAACAGTTGATCTGAAATGGAAGGAAGAGTTAAGTGACAGATTTGGGTCAAGGATATACTATTAATATAAAAAAGAGATGATCCTGAGTTATCATGTGCCTGTCCAAAAAAAAGTCCTAATTCACTCCAACTTGCATCTTAAAGCAAGGGGCTATGATAAAAGAGTGAGTAAATGTCAAAGCTCAAATAACTATAAATCACTATATGTATAGAGTTTTTATAGATTTCCAATGAATTATAATACATATATAGTTATATATATATACATGTATGTATATATATATAATTGGAAATGTAAGGCATTAGAGACATTGGTGTCAACAGCTTCAGCAGCGATGGAAGATGGAGCCAGTGGCTTTAGTAGCAGTAAAAGAAGATGGGGATGATTCACATATCAGTGCTCTCAACACTGAATTTAAGCAACAGCTCACATGTCGACCATAGCAAAACCAGTTGTAGAATCATGATGTAGCCACAAGCACTCAACTCGAGAGACCAACTGCAACCTCTCTTGCATGTACAAAGCAATATCTTGAATGAGCATGAATGACAAACTTCCCTGTTGGGAACACAGGAAACACAACCACAATGAAGTAAAGCAGGGGGAAAAAAGAAAGAAAAGAATAGGTGATTATCTTGCCAGATGATTGGAGGATTTGTGCCTGAAGCAGAGAGGAAAAAATATCTGTGGGACATAGGAGTAAATGGTGAAAGGGTGCTGGCGTTTCTAAAGAATTGACGGGTTTGATTTGTATTTCCCTGATGATGAGTGATGTTGAGCATTTTTTATGTGTTTGTTAACCATCTGGATGTCTTCTTTGGTGAAATGCCTGTTTATGTCTTCTGCCCATTTCTTAAGTGGATTATTTGTTTTTTGGGTGTTGAATTTGATAAGTTCTTTATAGACTGTGGATACTAGTCCTTTATCTAATATGTCATTTGCAAATATCTTCTCCCGTTCTTGTGTCTGCCTTTTACTTTGTTGATTGTTTTCTTCACTATGCAGATGATTTTTATCTTAAAGAAGTCTCAATAGTTCATTTTTGCTTTTGTTTCCCTTGCCTCAGGAGACATATCTAGTAAGAAGCTGCTACAGCCAAAGTCAAAGAGGTTGCTGCCTGTGTTCTCCTGTAGGATTTTGATGGTTTCCTGTCTCACATTTAGATCTTTCATTCATTTTGAATTTATTTTTGTGTACGATGTAAGAAAATGGTCCAGTTTTCCCAACAATGTTTGCTGAACCCCATTAGATAATCTTTACTGCTCTGTTGAAGATGAGTTGATTACATAGTTGTAAGTCCATTTCTGGGTTTTTTATTCCATTCCATTGATCTATGTGTCTGTTTTTGTGCCAGCACCATATTGTCCTGATTACTACAGCTTTGTAACACAGCTTATAGTCTGGAATTGTGATGCCTCCCACTTTGTTTTTCTTTTTCAACAATATGTTAACTACTTGGGGTCTTTTCTGATTCCATACAAAGTTTTTAAGGTGGTTTGTTCTAGCTCTGTGAAAAATGCTGGTGGTACTTTGATGTGGTTGCACTGAATGTGTGGATTGCTTTGGGTAGTATAGACATTTTAACAATGCTTATTCTTCCAATCCATGAACATAGAATTTTTTTCAATTTCTTTGCATCCTCTTCAATTTCTTTCATAAGTATTATACAGTTTTTCAGAGTACATCTCTTTTACCTCTTTGGTTAGGTTTATTCCTAGGTATCTTATGGTTTTGGTCCAATTGTAAATGGGATCGATTCCTTGATATCTCCTTCTGTTGCTTCCTTATTGGTGTATAGAAATGCAACAGAATGAGACAGCACCTCACACCAGTCACAATGGCTAAAATTAACAACTCAGGAAACAACAGATGTTGGTGAGGATGCAGAGAAAGGGGAACCCTCTTGCACTGTTGGTGGGAATGCAAACTAGTGCAGCCACTCTGGAAAATAGTGTGGAGGTTCCTCAAAAAGTTAAAGATAGAGCTACCCTATGACCCAGCAATTGCACTACTAGGTATTTGCTCAAAGAATACAAAATACAAATTTGAAGGCACACATGCACCTTGATGTTTATAGCATTATAATCAACAATAGCTAAATTATAGAAAGAGCCCAAATGTCCATCAACTGATGAATGGATAAATAAGATGTGGTATATATTTATACAATGAAATATTACTCAGCCATCAAAAAAAATGAAATCCTACCATTTGTAACAACATGTATGGAACTAGAGTGTATTATGCTAAATGAAATAAGTCAGCCAGAGAAAGACAAATAGCATATGATTTCACTCACATATGGAAATTAAGAAAAAAACAGTTGAACATAGGGGAAGGGAAGGAAAAATAAAATAAAATAAAAACAAAGAGAGATGTAAACCTAAGAGACTCTTAACTATAGGGAAAAAACAGAGGGTTGTTTGAGGGATGGTGGGTGGTAGATGGGCTAAATGGATGATAGGCATTAAGAGGGCACTTATTGTGATGAGCACTGGGTGTTATATATAAGTGATGAATCACTAAATTCTGTTCCTGAAACCAATACTATACTATATGTTAACTAACTTGAATTTAAATAAAATCTTGAAAGAAAAAATAAAGAATAGATGGGATCACACCTGAAAAAAAATGCATTCTATTGTGTGACTATTATTGAGACTGAGTTTATGCCTCAAAACTGCTATGGCCTGGGAATACTGATATATCAATAATATTTAAGAGAATAAGCAGATAGATTTCTGGTACATCAAGTTTGCTATTTCAGAATTTTCTCCAAAAAAAGCAAGAAATTTGAGTCTAAAGAAAATATGTAGAAACAATAATCTCCATTTCAAAGATATATATGATTATTATACTGAATGTATAAACTATTGTCTTCCTGTTGGTATTTGTACCTTTATTCTTACTGCCTTCATTTTCTTTCTAGGTAATTAGAGGTTGAGATCTAAGAAACATAAAGTGTTTAAAATGCTTCCATTTAGGAATAATGTCACTACATTCTAAAGCAAAACTACATGTAGTCACAAGTTAAACAGAGATGATTAAAAATGAGACGTTAACATTTCTCAATTATGCTGCTGCTTGTCAATGAATATAAACAAACATATTAAATAGTCAACAAGATTTGAGACCTAAGAACTATGAAAAGTTGAAATGAAAAAAGCATATGGAATTAGATGCTGTGGGGGTCATTAAAAATAACTGCAACTACAGCATTACTCTTGTGTTCAGAAAATAAAGTCTAACAATAAATTTGTTATATTTCTGCTCTTAATCTTTCTATCAGTGCAGAGTCTGCCTGGTATTCTCTCTCTCTTCATCTCTTTGCCCCTCCTCCCTCAAAATACATAAATAAACAAACAAAACATTCTGTTTTATTTCTGATTCTGTGCTATTTTCTTTCTTTTCTTTTCTTTTATGGACTATTTTTTATGATATCTATTCTCAGAATATTGTAAGTTGTGAATTCTGTTTTTAGTGCCATTAGTGTTTACTATTATATCTTTTAATGACATTTCTTAAGGGTAGAGTTGCCAGCTTATTAGGTTAAGTAAGAAATAAGTTGTTAATTTCCTCTGAAAAAATTATTGAACACACACTCTGGTTTTTGTTTTTATGCTCAGGAATTCTGAAATCACTAATATTGTCATATTTTAAACAACTGATTTATAATTATAATAAATTCAAGGAATTACATTTATCTTTTATAATTTTACTTATGAAATAATTAGACTCAATTAGACTCAACTATATGCTTAAATAGACTCAAGCCCTGCTACCATGCCCCTTCACACCATGGACTCCTCATTCAACAATTCTTTTTCTTTTTCTTTTTCCCTAACTAGCTGAATTGAGTGTTTAGATGGAGATTTTGGTATGATAGATATGTAAGTAATGTATTTCCTGAGCCTCTGGATACATAAGAAAGATTTTTGTTGCATTTATATGGGAATAATAACTTGATGAGATATAGAATTCTTGAATCAAACTCATTCTTTCCTAAAATTCTGGTAAATAGTGCCCCCCTATATCCTGAGAGTACAGCAACAGAGGTAAACAGCATAGGACCTAGAATAATATATATATTTAATTTTGCTCTGCTAATTACTTGTTATGTGACATTTAAAAATTACATAACCTTTTCTTTGTATTCTAGATTTGTGTTCTTATCTGTAAAATGGGACCATTACTTATCTTTCAGGCTAGATGGAAAAAGTTAATGTCATGTAGTGTATTGGTGCTATTTAATAGAAATATAACATGAACCACATATGTAGTTTTAAATTTTCTAGCACCCACATGTAAAACATAAAAACAAAAAAAATCCCATAATATTAATTTTAAAAATATATTTACTAAACCCAATATGTTCAATAATACGTTGTCATTTCAATATGTAAATAATATAAAAATATTAATGGGATATTGCATTCCTTTTAAATTAAGTCTTAAAAATGTGGTGTATATATTGTACTTATCCCATATAGCTAAACACAGCATATATAAAATTTGGGTATGCCACATTTCAATTGCTCAGAAAGCACATGTATCTAGTGGCTACCACACTGGAGAATGTAAAGTGATATAATAATACACCTCAATAGAGTACCTGGTATAAACATTCACTAAATTACATATCTTTATTGTTTTAATGTTATAAAGAAGTTTATTTTATTTTACTCAGAAAACTCTTACTTGCTTTCTAAATAACTTGTTTCTTCTGCCTAATATATGCAGGATTCTATTTTTTTTTAGCTTAAAAACTTCCTAAGTAAAGATTTTATTGAAATATAATACAGAAAAGGGCACAAATTGTAAGTGCTGACCCAAAGAATATTTATACAGTGAACATGTAACCACCACTGAAATCAATAAACAAAACAGTATCAATATCTCAGAAGCTCTTGTATTATAGTTACAACCTCCCCAGGTGACTTCAATCACTATGATGTTTAGTTTTACCTATTACTAAACTTTATACAAATAGAAACATACAATGTCTATCCTTTTATGTCTGGTTTATCTTGCTCAGCATTATGTTTCATTTATATTGTTGCATAAGAGTTTGGATTATAATTCTTTATATTATTCCATTGTATGAATATACAATTTATTTATGCATTCTTCAATTCTACTGTCAACAGACTTTTGAATTAATTTCACTCTGAAGCTTATGCAAAAACAAGCAAATATAGCAGGCCTGACTGTTATCCTTAGACAGGATAGACACACTGTTGGCCCTTAGCTGGTAGCTGAGAACTTGGATTTTGAAAGGTTTCCTGCCACCCTAATTTTAAGAGGCTCATTGTATCTAGACTTTTTATAAAACAATATGGTTTATGTGAACACTGCTTTCCTTCTGGAAGACTAGCAGTCTGGTACATGCCACGTAAAGGCTGCATACTTGACCAGCCCCAACAAAAACCTGGAGTACTGAGTCTCTAAGGAGGTTCCCTGATAGGCAGCATTTCACAGATGTTAGTTATTTACACCTTCTTATTGGAATAATTAAGTATGTCCTGTGTGACTCTATTGGGAAAGGATTCTGGAAGCTTTTCAGGCTTCCTCAGGACTTTGCACCACAGGCTTTGCCCTATGCTGATTTTGCCTTGCTTTGTTACCCTTTTGCTACAATAAAGTATGTTGATGAGCATGACTCTAGGCTTGTTGAGTCCTGTAAGTCCTCTAGTGAATCATCAAACTTGGGGGTTGGTCTTGGCAATCCCTGACACAGGGCTATTACAAATAGCACTACTATGATATTCTTGGGCATGCATTTTGGTAAGCATATGTTGAAAAATATAGATAGATAGACAGATAGATAGATAGATAGATAGATAGATAGATACACAAGAAGTGAAATTGTTGGATCATAGGATATATATTCAGCTTTACTAAATACTGAAAAGTAGGTTTCCAAAGTGGATATACCAATTCACACTCCTATCAATAGTTTATGAAAGGTCTAGTTACTCCACATCCTGTCCAATATTTGGCATTTTCAGTTTAGCCAATTTGGAGAGTGCAAAGTGACCCATCATTTTGGTCTTAATTTGCAATTTCCTTGATGACTAACAAAAGTTGAGGTCCTTTTCATATGTTTATAGGCTTCTTGTATGTCCTCCATTGTGATGTGTCTGTTCAAGGTCTTTGCAATTTTTCTACTGTGTTGTCTTATTTTTTCTTATTTTGTAGGCATTCTTTATGTATACCATATATAAGACCTTTATTATTTATATATCTATGTGTGTGTATTTATAATATGACAAATAATCTTCTCCCATTTGCTCTCTTAATGTTATATTGTAAGAAGCAGAAGTTCCTACCTTTAGTTTAATTTATCAATTTTCCCTTTATATATAGCAGTTTGTGTGTCTTATTTAAGAAATATTTATTACTCCCAAAGTCATAAAGATGTCCTCCTGTGCTTCTTCTAAATGATTTACTCCTTTACCTCTTACATTTAGATCTACAATTCACTAGAAAGAATTCTTTGTAAATGGTGAGGTATTTATTTTTTTCTTAAAGTCCAATAACCTCACCAGGATTGATTCACAATTGATTACTATTATATTTTTTCGTAATAAGTTGTATGTTTTTGATCTGTTTACATCAATTCAAGAAAATTTTTCTTTGGGGCACCTGAGTGACTCATTCTCTTACAGGCAGCATATTGTTGGATCTTGTTTGTTTTTGTTGTTATTTGTTTGGTTGTTTGTTTTACCCTTAAGCCATTCAATGTCTTTTGATTAGAGAATTTAACCATTTACATATAAAGCAATTTTTGATAGGTAAGGACTTACTATTGCTATATTTTTCATTGCTTTATAGTTGTTTGTAGACCCACTGTTCTTTGTTTCCTATACTACTGTCTTGTTTTATGTTTTGATGTCTTTTGGTATCAGTCAGTATGCTTTCACTTTATTGTGTTCTTTTGTGTAATTAAGATTTTCCCTTGTGGTTTCCATGAAGCTTACATAAAATATCCTGAAGTTATAATGCCCTATTTTAAACTGGTAACAACTTAACTTTAGCGTAATTATATACTTGACACTTTCACTTCCTCTCATATTTTACATTATTACTGCTACAATGAACACATTTTTTAATATTATGTAACTAATAACAGATTGTGTATTTGTGGTTATTTTTGTTAGATTCTTTTTCTTAACTTTTAAACTGAAGTTGTGAGTTATGCACCACTATTATTATATTGCAGTCTAATTATGACTATATATTACCATTATCAGTGAGATTTTTGCTACTTTTTTGTGTTTTTATGATGCTAATTGGCATTCTTTTACTTCCATTCAAAAACTCCATTTTACCATTTCTTGTAAGGCAGATCTAGTAGCAATGAACTCCCATAGGCCTTCTTCACTCTTTTTCATTCCCTCTCTTTTTTTCCTGCTCCTCTGATAGGGTAATTTCCAATTTCCAATTTCCAGGGTCATTGACTCTTCCACATGGTCAACTCTATTTTTGAAGCTCTCTAATGAATTCTTCAGTTCAGTTATTATACTGCCCAAACCTTGAACTTATTTTTTTTTATGATTCCTATTTCCTTGTCAAACTTGTCATTGTGTTAATGCATTGTTTTTCTAACTTCATTTAGTTTTCTGTGTTTTCTTACAGTTCCCTAAATTTCCTTAAAAGGATTATTTAGAATTCTGAAATTTCATAGATATTCATTTCTTTAGGGTCACTTATTCGAGATTTATTAGTTTCCTTTGGTGATATCATATTAAACATATTTTTTGTGATCCTTGATTCCTTACATTGGTATCTGTTCATTTGATTAATGGTGGTTTGCTTTGGCAAAGACAGTTCTTCACCAGTCACCTCAGTTTGGGTTTTCTGGGTGTGTTTCCTGATAATGTCTTTGGGCAGCATGAACCTACTATTATGGTCCAATTTTGAGCAAGGCAACTGTTTGAGTTCTAAGAATGAAGGTGAAAAGGTGTGCCACTGGCTGAAAACAGTTGGATAGGATACTGACTTAACCTCTTACCCAAGGGAGACTGAGGGATGGACTCTGCAGTTGCCTGAATTCTCTGGTCAGGCTTACATATAGTTGGGACTGGGTACTATATTCAGTGGTAGATGGCATTATGAATTGGCTTCCTTGCCTAGCAGGGCAAGAGGCTAGGGCCTAGGGTCTGTTCAGCTCATTGGGGACCTGAATCGGGGCTGAGTGTACACTGAATTCCCTGGTCAGGCCATTCATTTTGTTCTACAGACAGGAGGAGCCACAGAATGTGCTCTCTGTTCAAGTGCCACTGTAAGCACTTGGCAGCTGAGTGGGCTATAGAACTTACCATGTGCTCTGGTTAAGCTTCCTATTCAGATAGGATGAAGGTTATATTCAACAATGAGCAGCGTTACAAATTAGATTCCCTGTCTGGGTGCAGTGGGTGTCTTAGCTCAAGGCAATTTGCATCCCAGTTTCCCTGGCTCAACAGGGACACTGGCTTTGCTCCACCTGAGATTTTCTTGGTCAAGCACCACTGGGGTGCACAGCTTTCAGGTGTTTTTATCTGTCCTGGTTAGATGGTACTGGAAGGCACCCTCTGCAGTAGGTGGGGCTGTGATTCAGCACCTTGTCCACAGACAAAGAGAGCTCTAGGGTGTGCAGAAGTCCTCATTTGAGTATCTGAATCATGCAGAGCTGCACCTTTCCAAGTTCCCTGGTCAAGGTGCACCCTCAACTTAGTCCTGCCGATGAGCAGCAACACTGGTTGGGATTACTACTTGTGCAGTGCAAGTAGGAACTCAGTCTGCCAAGATCTGTGTGCTGTTTTCAAGACTCCCCACTTCTGCACCACAGATTCCCAGGAGCTGTGCCCTGAATCTTCCCCTGTAAATCTTCATGATATAAGATCAGAAAAGGGGCTCCCAGAAAGTGACTCACAATGCTGGGGGAGACTGGTTGTCCCACCGGGGTTCTCTTTTCTTACCTGCAGAACCAGGACTCAGGGGAGACTTCTCTAAATGGTGTTGCACTGTCATGGGGGAGGGGAAACACAGTCAACATGTAGCTCTTTCTCTTACCCTTCTGATGTAGTCTGTCTTTGTCTCTGAGGTGCAGTTTCAGCTTCATCTCTATGTTCTAGGATTCTTCTCAGTGGTGTCTTATTCTTGAACAGATGTTAGTTGTTCTTCTTAGGACAGAGAGTAAAGTCAGAAATGACCCATGTTGCCATCTTTGTGATATTACTCTGATCTTCCAATCTTTCAAGATATTCTGGAATTTCAAATTTTAATGATTATCCTCATATTTATAAATGTTTGAAATTGAATAATGGCTTCCCAACTATACCATGAATCCTCAGAAGATTTAAATATATAATCTTACCTGGCAAAAATGACTTTGCAGATGTGATTCAGTTAAGATATTGAGATGGAAAGACTATCCCAGATTATCCAAGCAGGCCCAATTTAATCATAAAGGTCCTTAAGAGAAGGAAAGAAGCAGGAAAGGAGGTGTGATGATCGAAGCAAGGGCCAGAGTCAGAGAAATATTTGAAGGTAAAACATTTCTGGTTTTAAAGATGGAAGAGGGAGGCAGGAGACAAGTAATTCAGGTGTCTTCTATAAGCAAGAGAAGACAAGGAAACCAATTGTCCCCTAGAGCCTCCAAAAAGAATGCAGCCTGCCCACACCTGTTTTTCTACCAAATAAGACCCATTTCAGACTTCTGGCCTCCTGAAATATAAGACAATAGAGTTTTGGTGCTTTAAACCATTATATATATGATATGTTGTTATGGCAATGTTAAGAAACTAAGGCAATATTTTTTTTTAAAAAGCCTCTAAGCAAGCCAAGTTAATCATATCTGTGAGCCAAGTCCTAGCCTTTGAGATTATAAAAATAAGCATCTTTGAGAACGTATTAAAGACAGCCTTTCAAAGAGGATAGTAATGTTTAACGTGTTAGCTAACTTAAGATGAGCTCTTCCCTAGAGAGTACAGGGATGCATACGGTCAGTATTTTATGGCTTGACTTTCCTGTCTTCTTTCTGTGTTTCTCTACCCAACTAGTGCGTCTTGTGATTGGCTTATCTAGGTTTTACTCCAGTCTTGTTGGTTCAGTTGTCAACCAATGTCTTTAAGACAGCTTTGTAGATCTCTTCTTTGAGCCATTATGTATGGCTTCCATCATGTAGCTTCCAAAGGATATCTCAGTTTACTTCCAGGTTCTCAGAGAAAGGTTTATGGAAGGTTTCAAGTGCAGTCAGTGCATGATATAACACGTAAACATCAGTGGCATACAATAGGGGATTAATGGATCAATGAATCAGTCAATAAATCTGTGGAGGAAAAATCTAAGACATTAAAATATGTTCAGAATTACACATCATGAACAAACCTGTGTCCATAACATTTTGCTATTCCTATCCATTAGTATGTGTTCCCTAAAATTGGACTTCAAACTTCTAAGTCTAATCACATATTGTTTTATCATCAAAACCAAAATACAGTTGACCCTTGAATAACAGAGGTTTGAGCTGCGCAGGTCCACTTATACATAGGTATTTCCCCACAAACACAGCACAGTACTGTAATGTATTTTCTCATATATATGATTTTCTTAAAAGCATTTTCTTTTCTTTAGCTTACTTTATTATAAGAATACAATATGTAATACATATAACATATAAAATATATTAATTGACTATGTTATTAGTAAGGCTTCCAGTCAATAGTAGGCTATCAGTAGTTAAGTTTTTGGATAGCCAAAAGTTATACATAGATTTTCAACTACATGGGGGTGGAATGAGCAGAGACAGTGCCCCTAAACCCCATATTGTTCAAGGATCAACTATAGCTTGACACTCAGACAAAAAAAGATCCATTAATTCTTCTTCGTATAGTAATATTGTTTTATATAACTTTCATTTTCCTTCTTTAACCTTCTATAATGTTCACTGGTGCCTTATTTTCTTCTATATCAAATATAATCATCACCTCACCCCACCATATATCCTCGTTACTTTCTGACACACAACACAGTTTTTGAAACTGAAGCTTCAAGAGGTGCATTGTCTTGCACAAGGCTATATACTAATAATAATAATCAGCAGCCACAGCAGCAGCAAATCTAGTGTTCAAATACAGCTCTAGCCAACACCAAACCCTCCTTTTCACTGTATCCCTCACAGACAAATACGCCCTATTGGATCTTACTATTTTGTGGTCACTTCTAACTGAAACCCTATCTGTTCACATTTTACCCATCCTTTATGTCCAATTAAAATTTTGCTGTCATCCATTCAAATATATACTTTTTTGTGTGAAAAACATCATTACTATAATACTGAAAATGTCTAATTGAAATATATTAACTCTAAAATATGCTTTCAAACATAAAATATAAAGTAGAAAATTTGAAAACTATATGAAGCAGGTTGAACTTGATGGTGGAAAGAATAAACAATGGATAAGGAAGGGGTTGCAGAGAGGAACCTGTCAGATGATGCTTGAGAAGTTGGAAAAGTAGGACACATTAAATTTATGAGATAAATTTAATACATGGAAGAGATGCTTTCATAAAACTAAATAGCTTATTTGAGATGATAAAACTCAAACTGTGGTATGCATACTATAAGTGTTTTACTCTAAAGTTAATTTAAACATACTTAAATTTTTTTAAACTAAATAATATACTGGTGGGATCCAATATGAACTTCCATCTTCCTCCTCACCAATCAAAACAGTTTCAACTTTTAGCCAAGATAGAATTTTCTCTAGGAGGTCTAAAGAGAATGCCTCTTCCTGGATTTCCCAAGCACCTCCTCTATGTGCACAACTCTGTCCAATGCAATACAGATCCCGTAGATGCCACTAAACTGGATTTTTTAGTCTCAGATATTCTTTAAGACATTTTTCAAACTTCAATCTTTATCAATTGATCTCTTACATTGGCTTTGTCCAAAAATATAGTGTCCAAAAAACTTGTGTGTTTTCCCTAATTTCTCTACAGGTGAATTCTTTCTCTGATTATTTTTTCCTCCCTTCCACTGGCTATGTTTTGATCTTTAATATTCTTAATTGCAATATGGTAATGAGACACTTTTAGAACTAATCTTTCTTGGAAGAGCAGTTTACCATTTGGGTAGAGTTAGAGTTGAAACATGTTTTCCACATCATTACCATTACAATTTATGTTTAGTATGATTCCTCTAATTAGAGAAGCTCGTGGTGTGTGCTATTGAACCATTTCAAGGCTAGTATTATGGAAATCACAAAAGCATTTAGTCTATGATGAAAATAAATTATATTTTAACAAAAATAGATTTGTTGATATTGTCTATTTTATTTATGGACCATTGTAAATGCTTATGATAATATATTTGGTTATTTTAAATAGATATTTGACATTTTATCTTTGAAAAAATCAATCTTCCTAGGAAAATAAAGTATATTACATGAAATTGTCCAACGATTCACAAATACTGGAAAAATCTAGTTCTAATCCAGAATATAATTCAAATTATGTCAGGTCACACATTAGTTAATCTCTCATTAGTTCTAATTTTATATCTTTATTTCATAGAAAAATTTATCAAAAGAGTTGTCTCAGCTATGTCAGAGCTGAGGCTGGGAATTGTAGCAAATAAAATAGGTGACATCCTCAATAGCACTTAGGTATCTATCTTGACTATCTGTGACTAGGGAACCACATAGAAAGAAACTGAATCAGTCCTCATTTGGGCTTTAGTTATATGTAGATTTGTGATACTGCAGTGTGGGGATGGGTAAAATGTAACTAAAGCCAAATAACAGGCTGATAGTGAGGCTCTCCTAAAGAAAAATCATTAAGTGTAGAATATGGAATATATGGAATATGGAATAGACAATATAGAATAATGGCAAAAAGCATAAATGGAGAATAATTTCGGCCCAGTGGACCAGATTTAACAAAACATTTCTTAGTCAGAGAGACTTGTGGTTGAAGATAGAGCCTAAAGAAATATTTGAAGACATCAGATCCACCCTTCGGGACTGGAGAGGGCTACCTGTGGTCCTTGAGAAAGTGAAGACTATGGGGTAAACATGAAACAATTCTATTATTTCCTACCCAAAGAACTTCAAGCCAGTTCTTCTGAGGAATAATTGTCCTTCCATCCTTCCACTTGTGAACAAAAGAAGAAGCAAGACTGAGATGAAGGAAATGTTTCTCTACTGGTCAGATAAAAGAGGTCACTCTTGATCTAATACAGGTCAAACACAGGTAAGCAGAGAAGCTGATTGTCTTTGAACCTTAACAAGGGATTTGGGCAGGTCATGGCACCAGTGCAGATAGGTCAAGATGATGCTGACAACATCACAGATGGGACAAGAAGCATCAAAGTGAGGAGCAGAGTATTGGACAACAGCCCAGAGAGTTGGCATATACAAAAGTAGTGCAGGACTAGGGAGTGAATTAAGAGGAGATAAGAAACGAAACTCCCTTTGGGAAATCCCAGAGAGCCAAATAAAAGACAGAACCATTTCACAGCTGGGGACTGTTTACCCAACAGTCTTATTTAGTGTCCACAAATCAGCAGGTAAGATCTAATAGGGGCTATGTACCCCATCCTCTCTCCCTAAAGAAGTTCTGTGGTTAAATAGGATTATGAAATACACTTCCATAGCCCCCTTTCAGGTTCACAACACATATTAGAGTCTCAAAAGCTCTGCTGTAGAGACATCCAAAATTATTAATGATCAATGTATATGCTCATGGGGCCTCTTTTTTTTTCTTTTTTGCAACATCTCTATTGTCACACCGAGGTTTACATGGCACATTAGTTTAGAAAGGCTAGTTCAAATTTTTTTAGTTTTTAAACTAACACAACATAGCATATAACCCAATACACTGAACAATGATAAATTCTGAAGATATATTTATTTGATGTATGTTCAAAATCTTAAAATCAATACATATTCTCATTTTTAGGAATAAAATTAACTGTCACAATTCACTTGGAAATACCTTATTCCCCAAATTATTTAGCTGCACTTAAAAAAAAACATTAGTTTTAGCTAGTTCTTAATATTAGTTCCCTAATATTATAAAAAGGGAATGCATATATTTAATCTACAAAATGTCACAGCTTTTATCCTAATAGCATGTGCTTTTATCAATGTCCAAATTAGTAGTTTTCATCCTCAGGATACAGCTGTGTATGTCATAATTTAAGTTTATACAATAAAGTCTGATATTTCAGAGAAGTTTCCTTTATCTAGAGCTATTTCCATGTTTTAAAAAATTGGAGAAGAAACAGATGTTGAACGCTGATACATATTTCAAACTATTTCAAAAATACTTGGCAGCAAGTGCTGGAGCATTAGTGGAAGAACGGCTCTGTATAAATGGCAAGTTTATTTTGCATGTACTTTTCCTAAAAGAAAAAACTGATTTGAAATGAGACAAAGGAGAAATATTAATGTGTATTATGTAAACATTTATTAATATGGCAAAAAACTTTTAGAGAATATTGTATTTCCAGTCTATAAAACCCTACAGACCTACTCATATATGTAATATGTTGAAAATATTTCTAGTACCTTCCTCTTACTATAATCTGTGATTTTAAAAATTAATCCTGATGATTTTACCCATCCTTTCTACCTTTTAATTTCTACTATAGTTTTAGACTAACATTTGCTTGAGAAAATATACTAATTCATCATCTACTACTGTTCTACAATAATTTCTGAGAGATTCTTGTGGTTGAGTAATAATTCAAGTTTCTGCACATAACTGGTCATTTTGCATAATATATTCATTTTATTCTTGGTCCAGCTATGTTTCCACAGCATTAAAGTACCTTTAAACTAGTGTTAAGACTTTTTTGGTAGATAGATTAAAAGATGATTCCACTAAAAAGAAGGTTATTATAATATTTCAAAGGATTTGGGGACGGGGGGCTGCATTAGTTGGCTTAATTCAAAATTCACAGTGAATTTCTTAACCATTTGTCACAGGGATAGTCAATTCTGTAGTTTTCTTTGGCATACCAAGAAAGATTTTATTAGAAAACAGTTTTACAAGATGAAATTAGCAATATATAGGATAGACATGTATTATATTGGATTATATTTTCTTTCCTGAAATTCTTATGAGGGCTGCTGAAATGTAATACCATTGTTAACACTAGTTGCAATCATATACCAAAACAGCCAAAATTCAGATACTGTCTACATGCCACATCAAAAGAAGGTAGCAGTTTTAAAGCAATGAATCTGTCATTAATGCAAAGTTTATATTCTTTTCCAGCTGGCTTTGAACTTTAAGCTTTCCTATGTATGCTATGGCCAAATTCCAGCAACTTTCTAATTTATAACTAGAAAGTAGATTGCTTCTAGTTTCCTGTGGTAATTCAGGATCCAAAATTTCTGTATTTAAAAATAATCTCAAATTTATTAGGTGTTTTAGCATACTTGAAGTACCATAATTATCTTTGTCATTTTAGTACAGAATTCCAAATAAAGGTTTTAAAACAAGTCCTTTTATCTATGGTCACTTTTGACTGGAGACTCCTGCTCAATTATTTAATTAAAAATAAAATATTCAAATAACAAAGACACCATTCAATCACAGATCTCAGCTGGATTAAGTGCTGTTATCTGTATATCATTCCACGTACATGGGAATGGTTGTAAAAGTGGAGGCAAGAACAGCACATTTCACTTCTGGTCTATAGCTAAGCTACACGTTCCAAATAAAATACATACTGTGTGAAAAGGATAAACAATATTCAAAATCCTTAAGGTGGTAGAGGACTAGAACAGCAACTGCCACTTATTTTAAGGCTTATAAGTACTGTTCCTACAGCTTTAGATATATTAGTTCATTTAATTCATACACCAAACCTATGACGTTAGTACTATATTATCCAATTTTACAGATGATGACTAAAGCATAAAGTGGTTAAATACTGGTAAGATCATGCAGTTGGTAAATAGAGGAATCATTGTTAAAACCCAGACAATTTGACTTCATAATCCATGCTCTTAACCAAGTAATGAAGTTTAATAAGGCTCATTGCATTTCTAGAGACAAATATTTTAGCCAGTTGCTCCAAATGTTCTATGTTCAAACATTTTGGGGTCACTTTAGCTAAAATCTTCAATAGAGTGTCTCAACTTACTGATGTGATTTCCTGGAATCCCCTCCTTCCTCTGCTTGAAAATTCATCTTAGCGCACTACTATTTTCTCTATTTTCTTCCTTCATCTAAAGAATAAATATCCTTATTCCTTTCTAAAACTAATTAAGGGTTCCACTTTAGTGCTTAAATTCCATCTCCTACCATACCCTATAAATTATCTTGATGCAGAAGTGTCCCCATACTACTTACTGCACAATATTTCCTCCTTCACCCAAGACTAACATATTCACATCTCTACTTGCCTCAACCCTACTCCACTCTAGAGCCATCATCCCATCTTCACTGTTTTACCTCTTGCAATTTTTATTTTAACTTAAAAAGTATGGCTAAATTAGTCACCACAATTTAGTCAGAGACCAAAAAAATCACAATATGTATTGTTCAATTGCTTTGATGTAAAGAGATCAAGACTTGGAGCCAGAAATCTATCCTGGTTAATGATGTGGATTTTTGGCATCAATCAGTTTCAAAATGTGAGCAATAATACCTATCTCATCAGGTTCCTGTGAGAACTACATTTGATCAAGTGTGAGAATACCCCTCACACTCATCTTGGAACACAACAGATAATCATGAAATATTTGATGAATACTAATTATGATGGTTATAGTAATAAAGTTTAAAACTATCCTTTATTAATAAATGAGGAAAGAGATCAGAATGGATGAAAAGAGAGAGAGCACATTTGAGTAAAGGAGAGAGACAGAACTCAAAATGGAGAAAGAGAGAACAAGATTGTATAAGCACTAATTCCCAGGAGATGCTCTGGAATTCATTTTATAGAGCACCTACTATGTTCCTGGCAGTGTTCTTGGCACCTGGGATTCGTCAGTGAACTAAGCAGAAAAAAATCTTTCTACCGTCTATTTTGCCTACTCCAACAAATTAATCTCTCTAAAGAACCACCATGATGGGTTCTTTTCCTTGTTTGAAAGTCTTCAGCAGTTCTTCATTATGTATTTAATAACTATGACCCCTTAGTCTGTCACTCAGTGTCTTTTTTATTTTTATTTTTTAACTTTGATCTATTTTTTCAGTCTATTTCTTACCATTTTAACTTTTCCCATATGTGAACTCTCAGGAGACTTAAGAAACAGTATTTTGAAGGGACTCCAGAGCTCCTTTAGAGTTTCAAGTTGAAGCATATTTAAGTAAGACTGGGATATTTGAGAAGCTTGAGGAGAAGATGGAGCTGCAGATGATGGGACTGTAAAGAAAAACTGGACTAGAACTAGATTACAAAGGAAATTATAATGCCACACTAAGAAGTGTGAATTTGTTCTTAAAGGCAACCAGACATTATCTGTTTAACAAAGGAGTGATATGATCAAATCTGTATTTTTCAAAGGTAATTCTTTAGGCAATGTTAGAGTAAATTTGAAGAGGAGAGGTGTAGTGGCATGGAAGAAAGCTGACACTATTATAGTAATGACGAGAGGTGGCATGAGCTAAGTAACGCAGTGGAGCTGAAGTGGAGTGAAGGACCTCATTCCTAAGAAACCTTTCTGTTAGTATCAATGAGGTTTGTAAAGTGGTTTAATGGTTATGTGGCTCTGGAGTCAGACTTCCCCTTGTCCCAGCCTTGTCTTTCCCACGTACTGTCTGATTTAGGTCATTTCCTTAGGTCTATTTTTTCTCATCTGTAAAGTAGAAATAATCACAATATCTACCTCTAGAGATGCTGTGAGAATTAAACTCAATTGTCTATGCCAAGTTTTTGGCATTGTAACTGGATAATTAAGTGTTCTATAGATGTTAGCCATAAAATTGTATCCCTAGAATGTGGAGAATCAATTATATTTTTCAGACTTTAGGTCTCCTGCCCAGTTTTGTGTGTCCTTAAATGTGTTAAATGTTCCTTGTATTCCACACATATTGCATTTTTACCTCTGGTAAATCATTCCTCAAGCCATTTCTCACTTTTATTTCCATCTGCCAAAATCAAAATTAATACCTCAGTCCATGGTTTAGTCACCTTTAAAATTCCCAGGACTTAAGTTAATAAGGTTTGAATTAAATTTGATCAAAGTTCCCTAAAACTGTCACCAAAGAAGCCCTTGAACTTTCTTAGGACTTTGAGTCATTTTGAACCTTACCACATACAGTCTTGCATTTGAGGGCTTGCTGTACATAACTCATCTCCCCTCATTGCCCCATGAATCACTTCCCCACTGCAACTCTTCCAGTCCTTTACCCCTGATCAGAATTTATACCTGATCAGAATTCTTAGAACAATAAATCCAAGGCATAACTATTTTTTGAACCACTCACTCATGTATTGACAAATTATTCAAAGGAAACCCACCAAATAGATTATAAGCTCCTTATTGCCATAAACTGACTGTCCTTATAGTCAATAACAACCCTTCATGTGTCATCATTGTGGAACCTGTTGCTGGGAAGTAATCTGAAAGGTGCTCATTAAGTAATCCTGAGTTCATACAATTTGGTCTTCTGTTGATTGCTCTTGAATATTTTATTATTCCAACAAGGTCTTTCCAAAAAGTGAAACTTAAATCTTCTCAATTAAGATAATTTTAAGTTTTAAGCATATGCTGTGCTATAATTTAACAGAGATGATAGTTGTTTATCCTGGTTGGGTCACATTACATTTCATCGTGTGGGCAGGCATCTAAATGTTTCGCAAATAGCAGTTATGAGGGGTGTAAATATTGGTTGGCTTATACTTAGTTTAGAAACTCAAGGTTTCTATGGCCAATAATTTAAACCAATATCACTGTTCCACTAAAAGATCTTGGGCAGGGCTTTAAAATGTCTCAGGAGGGCAGCCAGCCAAACACATGTGTCCTCCAGATTTCCAAGTCTGAGACTGAAAAGGAAAAAAACCTGCCTGAGCATGCTCAAGGCAGACCGCATCCTCGTGGCCACTTCTCCTGGCCTCTAGTGTTATGTTTCTGCCTGGGCCCTTGACAACACTCCTACACTAACCACTGCCACTCGAGGCCCTGTGTGACACACATTTCCCCTGACATTACACTGACATTACAGAATCGGGCTGCCTCTGCTTGTCACCAGAAGCCAAAAGACAGTACTTCACTGCATTAAAAGCAAATGCTGCTGAGGGATGCCAGGAAAAATGTGAACTCCAGGCCAGTTTGGGAAGTAAACCAAGTCACATATTCTTGCTTAACCTAGCAACAAAACTCTTATCATTTGAAAGCATCAGCACACACTTCTTTCATCGTGAAGACACCATGATCATTCTGTACCTTATAAACTCCATCGTACTACCTGAAAATAGTTGTTATGCTTATTAATAAAGTACACAAAGAAAGTATTTGCACACTGCATTTTACATACCTTCCCAAAGAGTAAACTTAAAGTCATAGAAGGTAAAAGTCATGTGTCATTCCCCTTCCACCAATAGAAAATAGGCTAGCCAGGTTCTTTCTCATATCAGAACTATGTGCCTCTGATCCAAAGACTTTGGTTGATATGACTCTAAGAATCCAAATATAAATTTCAAACGTCAATTAGGTGAATATGTGTCTAATTTAAAAATAGTTAAAATCCAAAATATTTAAAGTCCAGTTCAAATATAAATTCCATGTGAGTCAAAAATTTGCACTCCCCAATTAATTATTAAAACAGTCAAATTTGTGTAGTCATTTGACATTCTTTCCAGTGTGCAACAAAATTTATAGGGTAATTTTAATGCCATCTGTACACTTACTTTTTCTCCACCTTCTTTTTCCCAACCCCAACTCCCAAAATTTCTGTTCTGAAACCCACTATTATTTGGACAAATGTTTGAAAAATGACAATATTTTCATAAAACAAACTAAATTTATACTGCCCATGATACAATAATTCTTTGTGCATCAAAAGGGTCATTGCCAAAAACATAACTATTTTGTTTTTTTAAATTTTGACATGATTCAATTTGATAAACAGTTATTAATTCTTATTATAGTCTGGTTCCAATGCTAGGCACTTTATACAATAAAATAAGCTCCCTCCAAGACCTTATAATCTAACTGGTAAAATAGCTATAAAAATATTTACCTAGAGCATACAGAGAAATGATGTAAGAACTAAAGTAAATTGCAAACATGTTACAAAAGCAAAGTAGGAGAAACTATTCATCTTATTGAGGGAAATTAGATAACCTTTCATAAAGGAAGTGTCACTCAAGCACCCTGAAACATGAGACTGTGATAGAAAAGAACTGGCAGAATATTTTACTCTCTGGAACATCATGTCTTAAAAGTACAAAGACGATGAAGGGACTGACAAATAATGTGGAGTGGGCAGAGTATATGGAGAATTAGAATAAGGAAGTGGGGTTTTACAGGTGATTAGAGAATGGTTTTGACCTTCAGAATTTATTTACTTGTTTACTATACACTCGGATGTACCTAGTGCATGTCTCCTATATCCAAAGCAGAGCACTTGGGTACTTGGTACTGAGGATTTGTTCAGTGGGCATTCAAACTCAGTCCACCCCTTC
Organism: Hyaena hyaena; assembly: GCF_003009895.1. Taxonomy (NCBI): domain Eukaryota; kingdom Metazoa; phylum Chordata; class Mammalia; order Carnivora; family Hyaenidae; genus Hyaena; species Hyaena hyaena. Next base: position 106,810 of record NW_024082119.1, on the reverse strand, counting down.
CTGTCTAGAAAATCTGGAAGATATATTTAAAATTTTTTATTTCGTTTTTGAAGACAACAAAATGCTTTCCCCCACCATGTTTACCAAAATATTGTTTCAATTTTTAGAAGATGTCTTTTTAGAAGATGTCTTTTATAGACCATTTTCTAATTGTGGCACACTAAAATTTTTCATTTGTGTTATTATACGATGTTTGTAAATTTAAATAATCCATGAGATTCTAATATATAAAAACTGCAAACATCAAGGTTTGTGAGTTCCCTTGATCATTTGATTTTAATGTTTTATTATGTCATTTATCTTATACAGAAAACATGATCTAAGCCTCAATGTAATCAAATTTAATTCTGGCATATGATCATAAAACGGATTTTGACTTTTGAATTGGAATTTGAAATATAAAAATATCTGTATCCTAGTTAGATTTAGTGTTTATTACCACAGGTACAGAAATTAATGTAATCATTGTCAATTAAACACTTTAAATAAGCATGATATGTAACAAAATGGACCAGATCTTAGGACTAAAAAGAAAAATAAGATAATGGCTACCCTGTCACTTAACAATTATCATAAAATACATATTTAAAACAATTCTTCCAAATATAATATAACTTGAAATGAAGATGTGTATATTTTATCTTAACTGTTTATAAGTCTTTTTAGCTATAATCATACTATATCACTTTTTTTTAGTTTATTTAAATTGAGAGAGAGAGACACAGTGAGCAGAGGAGGGGCAGAGAAAGAGGGAGAAAGAGAGGATGCCAAACAGGTGGAGCCCAACGTGGGCTTCAAACTCATGAACCATGAGGTCATGACCTGAGCCGAAACCAAGAGTTGGATGATGAACTGATGGAGCCACCCAGGCACCCCTAAACTATCTCTTATTAATATAAACTCAATACAATTAAGTTTACTGTAGAAATAAGTTCTGTTTGGTTAATTCCTGTCATTTCTATTGTGAACTTAATTTCTGTCAATGTAAGAGTATAGTTCCAGATGATTAAAGAGATAATACCACAAACTTTGACAAGTGACCATCTGCCTCATATTTTCTTCCACTGTCCCACAAAAACTTAAATATTTGGGCCAATAATTACCCTAATGATGTCTAATTTTGTACCCAAAATAATTAATTGCATTGTTGCTTTCTCTCTACAATTTTAAATTATCATAATATTCTGAACAGATTCTTGGCTAATAACACCCTATCATCTTTTTGGGAATAGGAGATAATAACTAATCAGCAAAAAGTGAAAGTGTCCAATTTTTGTTTAACATAATAATTCTGGGCTCAGTACTGCTGAAAGAGCAATATGGAGTTTTTAAATTAAATCCTACTTTCAAAATGGGAGACTGTAAAGGAAGGTGATATGTGTTTGAGCTTGTGTGCAAAATAGGAGACATGTAATATTGGGATTTTATTTCTCCCACCTGAAAGAATAAGGACAGGGAACTGTAGCAGCCCAGAAAACCCCCTGGTGGTTAGGATGCAAGAATGGTGACTTTACAAAAAGAACATACAGGAGAATGGATGTCAACCTCAGCCCTGACAGCCTAATGGGTCAAGACAAATTACCTGCCAAACTGCGATCTGTTTTCTCAACTAAAAAGTTTGACCACATGGTCTCAGAGATCCCTTCCTGGTCCAATATTCTAGTGATGTTCTGATAATTCCAACCTTATCCAACTGTGAGTCTCACCATCAAAACATAAGAGATTAGAGAAGTAAAGCTTATCTGCATACGAAAGAAATGAATTGTGATTCCTTTTACACACATCAGTCAAATAATCTGTAATGAACCCTTGGTTCATTTTAGCTGAGAAATGCCTTTGGTAGCAGAACAGTTGCTATTCAAAGAAAAATATGCAGTAGGAGATAATTATGCAAGAAATATGTATTAATTTCCTTCTCAAAATGTGAAAAAATATAGCTGAAAGTTGTAAGCCATTCTAAGATTTTCCATTTAAAAAGTCCTAAAGTAATATTCATTCAATTCTAATTTTCCAAGGTTATTTTTAACTTCACACTGTAAAAATGTGATTGTTCGACTTCACTATGGTAACCATATGTCACTAATTTTCCAAGGCAGTCTCAATTCCAATAATTTTGTTACAAATTTAGACCAAAGTTTTAGACTTTATCTCTTTTTTAGGTGTATATGATTACCCATATATTTAATTATTCCCTTTTTATGTCTTTGTTCCCTGATTATAATAAAAAAATTTGACAAGAGAAGAATAGACTAAGGAGAGACCCAGATTTTCATATTTCACATGTTTACACTTGGCTGATGGCTTCACAAACTGATGTGGTGATTAAAGATGTTGGACCCTGACATAAGATTTACCCTTTAGGTAGACACAGATATTGGAAGACATTTGGCTATAGTAACTGACCACATAGAGTTAAGAAGCCTGGAAAGGAAGGCAAAGTCAGGACTGCTCAATTGTTAATGACATTTATAAATGGGGATATCAGGGTCCTTAACAGGAGAAAAAAAAGCCACGTTTAGGAAGCTAAACACACTGGCAGTTGTCTTCTAGGCAGAATATACAAGGCCCAAAGAACCTTGGCTACTGGGCTGAGGTCCCAGTTACTACTAAAAATCCACACAAAGAGTAGATAGATAAGGGCAAAGTAGGTTATCAAGTCCTAAAGGAAACACCCAATATTAGGCACAAGGACATATGGAAGTAAGTAAAGTGTTTATTTCTTTAATCTTATTTTATTTGGCTATAGATATGATATTGCATCCTTAAATCCAGCATATACCTTTAAAATATGTTATTTATAAATTTTGTTGCATTACATGCCTCTTTGAGAAACTGTTGAAAGGTACAATGTAACAAAAAAAATGCATATACATATGATGTCTTATGGTAAATTCAGGGGATTCACGTTTCTTAGAAAGCTACCCACAGATTTCAATTTTAAACCTTTAGCAAAGACAGATGTGACTTTGTGAGGTGATCTAGGAGTGCAGTGACCAGCAAATACCAAGTCTAATTAATAGCTAAAGATTACTTAGATAGCCTACTGACCAGTGAGGATGTCCCCGTTTCTAGAATTGGGAGAATAATAGAATCAGCCTCCATGAGAAATCAAGGCTATTTATTACCACCATCTGAGTGTCCTATTTGGCTTAGAACGTGGAACTAAGCTGACTTATGGTGTGAAAAATCAGTGGGCCCAGCTGAGCCTAATAAAGGTTGAAAAATAAGGTATCCAATGAGGTTGAGGCAATTAACAAATCTGCTGCCTGTGCACCAGGCCCAAACACCACAGAGAAAAACAGTGGGATTTTAGAGTAAGACTTGAATAGTAAAGGTCAGAGGACAGGGTTCTACTAATGGCTTTGGCAAAAGGGGAAGGAAGGAAGGAAGGGAGGGAGGGAGGGAGGAGAGAAAGAGAGAGAGAAGGAAGGAAGGAAGGAAGGAAGGAAGGAAGGAAGGAAGGAAGGAAGGAAGGAAGGAAGGAAGGAAGGAAGGAAGAAACATGGTGACCAGATGTTCTCCATTTAGAATCCATATAAGGGAAATTACACTACAGTAGTAGGAATTCAGGTTATATAAAAGGAAAATCTTCCATCCAATGAACTTTGTAAAGCATGAGACCTAATAACTGATGAACATTGTTATTCTCCTTCCATGAAATGTTTAAAAATAGAACAGATGTTTGTGTGTGTTCAGTGATTTGAAAACAAGGTGGTCAGAAATAAGTGATCAGATCAGACATATATGAACATACTCAAACTCTCTGAAAGACTGGCACATCTATATTTGACATTTATTTAAAATTTTTATAATTACTTTTGAAATCCATTGAATTCCTCTAATCTGACACTTCACCCAAAATTTTCTATCCAACATTTTGATGATAAAATTATGCTTAATATTCAGTCCACATAGTCACACATAATCCATTCATCATCTTCAGTATTCCCATTATTTCAAATTAGTACATATTAATAAAATTTAATAGTGTAAACATCAAAATAAAGCAGTGCAATTATAACTTTTGAAATTCTGATTTTTAAGCAAAATAACATTCACATCTACACATGCATACATGTGGAAAATAGTATCTTAAGTAAAGTACTCTCTGGAAAACTATGCAAAAAATAATGGAAAAGTAAATACAAAGAAATTCTGGAAAGACTGTTAGAAAAGTAATGAGATTTACAGATTGACCAAAAAAACCACGAAAACCTCCTAAGGATAGTTGACATTTGGTCAGTCAGTCAGAAAAGAGAATTGGCAGCTGGTCAGGAGAAAATGTGAATCATAAAAGTCTATCTCCTTCATCATACAATGCATAGGAGGCAGACGTCTTGCTAGCTAGTTTTTGTTCTCAATTGTGAGGGACAGTAACTACTTTATATATTTGGCGTTGTGACCAAGCTTAGGTTTCCTATTCTTTCAACTTGTAATATACATAGCTCAAACTCACACAGAATTTGGGGTACAGTGTCACAATCCTCCCATCCATTGACATCACCCTTTATTTTGGCCAATTGCTGAAGCAAAATTGCCATGTCTATCACCTCCAGCTGAAGTTTGACTTTCTAGCCAAACATTAGGAAGCCTAGTAGTGACTGCTATAGCAACAGACTAAACAGACAACCTAAAAGGCAGGGTTAGAGGAAAAGGTAAGCAATTCCAAATACAGAGAGGTATGAAAGTAGTTAAAGAATTTTCAAACACAAGCTCAAGGCATAACAAGTAAGAGAATCCACATCACAACTAATAGTATTCTTCATAAAAATATAACTACTTTCTATCATTTTTTATAGAAATTGATATTGGTTTATCAATATTACCACCTAAGAATTTATTAAATGCTTTAACCTCAATATTGAAGCAATTATAAATTAAAAGAACAGTTTCAAAATAAGAATTCTAATCCGAATCTTCCAAATTCTGACTTTTTAAATAAGATTATATACAAATAATTTGAAATTATCCCATTCCTTTAGAGTTGCTTCCAGCTAGCTTTCCAGTTGAAAAGGAAAATATTAGCAGCACCAAATGTAAGCCACAAAGGAAAAAAAAGACACCACCAGTGCAAACTCTACCTCCTTCAGTTTTTTTCTCTGAAAGTTTTTAGTATCCTCAGTCCTTCCATTATACACTCACACACACAACAAAAAACTCCTGGAATTGATAACTGATGATAGCAAAGTTGAAAGATACAAAGTCGATATACAAAACTCAATTGTTTTCCCATGTACCAGCAATGATCAATGGATGAAATTAACGGGTGGCTCAGGCAGCTGAGTGTCTGACTGTGGCTCAGGTCATGATCTCAGCTTGTGAGTTCAAGCCCTGTGTCAGGCTCTGTGCTGACAGCTCAGAGCCTGGGGCCTGCTTTGGATTCTGTGTCTCCCTCTCTCTCTGCCCCTCCCCCCTCTCGTGCTCTGTCTCTTTCAAAAATAAACATATAAAATATAATAATAATAAATTATAAAAAATATTTTTAAAACCACAATACCATGTACATTAGCATCTTCCCAAAATACTTAGGTAGAAACGTAACAAAACTTGTATAAGATCTGTATGAGGAAAACTGAAAACTGATGAATTTTAAAAAAAAAAGCTAAACTAAATAGAGATATATTGCATGATCATAAATAGAAAAACTCAATATTATCAAAATATCAATTCTCCCAACTTCATCTATAAATACAATAAAGTCCCCATCAAAATCCCAGCAAGTTATTTTGTGGATATTGAGGAATTGCTTCTAAGGTTTATATGGAAGAGCAAAAGATTCACAATAGCCAACACAATATTGAAAGAGAAGAACAAATTTGGGGTATTGCTACTACTGACTTCAAGATTTACTATAAGGCTATAGTAATGAAAACAATGTAATATTGGTGAAAAAATAGATCAATGGAGCATAATAGAGTCCATAAATAGACATATATATATATATACACACACCTATATATATATATATATATATATATATATATACACACACACATGGCCAACTGATCTTTGACAAAGGAGCAAAGACAATGCAATAGAGAAAAGACAGACTTTCCAATAAATGCCACTAGAACAACTAGACATCCATATGCAAAAAAATTAATCTAAACACAGACTCACATCCTTTACAAAAATTAATGCAATATGATCACAGACCTAAATGCAAAATTCAAAATTACAAAACTTCTAGAAGATAACATAGCAGAAAATCTAGATGATCTTGGGCTTGGTGATGGCTTTTTAGATATAGCACCAAACATGTGATGCATTAAAGAAAAAACTGATAAGCTTAACTTCATTAAAGATTTCCATTTTGTGAAATATACTGTTTAGAGAATGAAAGGACAACCCACAAAAAGAGAAAGACGTGCAAAAAACATATCTGATAAATAAAATACCATTACACACCTCTTCAAATGTATTATATAAAATCCATACAAAAAATCTCATGGGACTATTTTCTCTATTAAATTAACAAGTTAATTCTAAAATCCATACAAAATAATAAATAAGACGTGTGGTATTGGTTCAGCAAAAGACAAATGCTGTAATGGAACAAAATTAAGAACCCAAAGGTAAATTCATGCATGTACAAACAGTTTATAGGGGCACCTGGGTGGCTCAGTAGGTTAAGCATCTGACTCGTGATTTCTGCTCAAGTCATGATCTCACGATTCCTGAGACAGCCCTGAGTCAGGCTCTGCGCTGTCACTCTCTCTCTCTCTTTTTCTTTCTCCCTCTCTCTCTTTTTCTCTCTCTCTGCCCTCCACCACTTTCAAAATAAATAAATAAACTTAAAAAAAAAAAAAAAAAAAACCTTGCAGGGAACCCAAGTTGCTCAGTTGATTAGGCTTCTGACTTCAGCTCAGGTCATGATCTCAGGGTTCTTGATTCAAGCCCTGAATCAGGTCTGTGCTGACAGCTCAGAACCTGGAGCCTACTTTGGATTCTGTGTCTCCCTCTCTCCCTCTGCCCCTCCCTCCCTCCCTCCCCTCTCTCTCAAAAATGAATAAACATTAAAAATATAAAAAATAAAAATAACTTTGCATATAAAATATGTAGCATTGCAAAGCAGTGAGGAAAAGATTAACTATTTCATATGTATAGAGAATTTAAACAAGAAAAGCATTTTTTTATTATAGAAAAAATACAGAACATATTTCTGATCTCACTTTTTAAAAATCAAACACAAAAATATAAATCATAAGGGATGCCTCGGTGGCTCAGTGGGTTAAGCTTCCAAATCTTGATTTCAGCTCAGGTCATGATCTCATGGTTCCTGACATTGAGCTCTGTGTCAGGCTCTGCGCTGACAGCACAGAGCCTGCTTGGATTCTCTCTCTCCCTCTCTCTCTGACCCTCCTCTGCTCACGGGCACATGCAGGCTCTTTCTCTCTCTTTCTCTACCTCTCAAAGTAAATAAATTAAATACATATATATATCATAAAATTAATTATGAGAGTATGAGTGGGGGCAAGAGAGAGAGAGAGAGAGTATTATGCAAGTTCCACACCTAGCACAGAGCCTGATATGGGACTTGATTTCATGACCCTGAGATTATGATCTGAGCCAAAATCAACAGTCCAACACTTGACTGACTAAGCCACCCAGGTGTCCCTCAGAGGATGTATTTGAAAAGTATGTAACTGACAAAGGATTTGTGTACTATAAAGTGTATACCAGGATACATGTACAAGAATGTTCCAAACCAGCAACAATTTAATAGCCCAAATTCAGAAAAAAGTCAAATGCCCATTAATAGTAAAATGGATAAGTAACTAGCGGCATATCTATACAAAGTAATACTATGCAATGATGAAAATGAACAAACTACAACTATTTTCATTAGCATGGATAAATCTTAAAAACATAACTTTAATGAAAGGAAAGTAGACTAAAAAGTATATTTACTATATGATTATATTTATGACAAGTTCAAAAATGGAAAAAACTAAACTATATTGTTTAGAGGTCCATAAGTGAGTGGTATATCTATAAGAAAAGCAAGGAATATATACAGTATATATCAGAATAGTGGTTAAATCTAGAGGGGAGTAGGTTATAGGCAGGAATGGCCATGCTAAGGGTTTCAATATGATATGTATATATACAACTGGATAAAAAATAATCCACAGACTCAAAATGAAACAATAAAATTGAAATTCTGATTATATACCTCCTAGTAAAGCTGAAAGAAGATCTTAAAAGCAATTGAAAAAAAATCCAGACAGATGACCTAAAAAAAGAACATTTCTCACACGGTAACATCTTCAAATTTCTGAGAAAAAGTACTGTCTAAAAAGAATCCCCTACTTAATTAAATATTGTACAAGTTGAAGAGGGAGAGAAAGATTGCAGAAGTAGACCTAGTAGAAAAGTGATCTTCCTTTTAAGTAATCACTGTTGTACAGAGGAACATGCTGAATTGGTACCAATTGTTTGACCATTTTTGAGGGGCAGACAGAAAGATTCTTCTGGACAGTTATAAAGGGCCCAATGTTATTTTAAAAATCCCTGGTAGACTAAGACCATGAATAAAAACTAATTCAAAATAAATCATAGATCTAAATGTAAGAACAAAACAATAAAATTCTTAGAAGAAAGCAGAGGAGTAAATCTTGGTGACTTTGTATAGGTAATGGTTTCTTGTATGACACCAAAAAAATAATCAACAAAAGAAAATAATAGACCCCATTTCCAAATGATGTCACATTCAAAGTATCAGGGAATTAGGACTTCAACAAATCTTTTTAGGACACAATTCAATCCACAGCAGATGTGAATGGACATTTCTTAAAAGAAGATTTACAAAAGGCTGCTAAGCATATGAAAAAATTTTCAACATCATTAGCCATCAGGGAATTGAAAATCAAAACCACAATGAAATACCACTTCACACCCACTAACATGCCTAGAATTAAAAGATAGTAACACTCGTTAAAATGAAGAAATCCTGCAGCATAAAAGATAATAACGAGTGCTGGCAAAGAAGTTGTAAAACTGAAATCTTCATATACTACCAGTAGGAATGTGAAATGATGCTGCCACTTTGAAAAACACTGACGGTTCTTCAAAAAGTTAAACAAAGAGTTACCATATGACCCAGCAATTCCACTTCTAGGTATGTAAATAGGAGAACTGAAAACATATGCCCACGTAAAAAAATTTGTACACCACTATTTATACCTCCATTGTTAATAATAGCCGAAAGATGAAAACAATCCAAATGTCCATCAACTGATAAACCAATAAACATTTATATGGTAAGTCCATACAATAGAATACTATTCAGTCATAAAGAGAAATGAAATACTGATATATGCTAGCACATGGATGAACTCTGAAAACTTTATGCTGAGTGAAAGAAACCAAACACAAAAAGACATATTCTAAAATTAAATACTATTACTGTTTGCACTCTGTGAATATACTATAAAACCATGAACTGTACGCTTTAAAAGGTTGAATTTATAGTATATGAACTACACCACAGTAAAACTGTTATAAAAAAAAAAAGAAACTAAAATATTGTTTCAAAAGAGTTTTCTGTCACTAGGCAAATGAAATATACAGATAACATATTACCCAGCCATTTTACTCTTAGGGTTGTATGTGTAGTGTTTATTCAAAAATTCTTGGACAGTTAAATAAGAACATCTCAGAAAATGTTTGTTAAGTGCAATATGTAGTCCTGGAAAGTTGGAGGCAAACTGCATGTCCATCAGTAGAAAAGTATAGGTAAAATATGATAGATACATATTGTCTAATTAGATACACAACTTTCAATGTTTCCATGTGAGTGAATCTCAAAAATATGATGCTTGGCTCAAAAAAAGGGTATATATTCATTATTTAAAATTCATGCACAAAAATATTCATTTTGCAGAAATATATACAAATGAAAGATATACATTATTTAAATGTCTGTCTAAGGGCTAAGGAATAAAATAGGAGTAATGTATACATAAATAAAAGGGAACTAATTCCTATGTTATGTGCTTATCATTTTAAAATAGCAATAAAATAAGAATGCCAGGGAACTGAGGAGCCATGATAGCAAATGCAGAATAGAATGGAGATTGTTGCCCAAGTCTGGGCTTTTTTTTTTTTTTTTAATAGTTTATTGTCAAGCTGGTTTCCATATAACACCAGGTGCTCATCCCCACAAGTGCCCTCCTCCATGCCTGTCACCCCCCTTCCCCTCCCCCTCATACCCATCAGTCCTCATTTTGTTCTCAACATTCAAGAGTCTCTCATGGTTTGACTCCCTCCCTCTGCCTCCCTATTTCCCCCCTTCTTCTCCCCCACAGTCCTCCGTTAGGTTCCTCCTAATCCTCCTATATGTCCAAACATATGGTAGCTGACCTTCTCTGCCTGACTTATTTCACTCAGCATAACACCCTCAAGTTCCATCCATGTTGCTACACATGGCCAGATTTCATTCTTTCTCATTGCCATGTAGTATTCCATTGTATAGATGAACCACATCTTGATCCATTTGTCCGCTAATGGACACTTAGGCTCTTTCCGTGTTTTGGCTATTGTTGAGAGTGCTGCTATGAACCCTGGGATCCATGTGCCCCAATGCATCAGCACTCTTGTATCCCTTGGGTAAATTCCTAGCAGTGCTATTGCTGGGTCATAGGGGAGTTCTATTGTTAATTTTTTGAGGAACCTCCACATTGTTTTCCAGAGGGGCTGCACCAGTTTATATTCCCACCAACAGTGTAGGAGGGTGCCCATTTCTCCACATCCTCGCCAGCATCTAGAGTCCTCTGATTTGCTCATTTTAGCCACTCTGACCGGCGTGAGGTGGTATCTCAGTGTGGTTTTGATTTGTATTTCCCTGATGAGGAGGGATGCTGAGCATCGTTTCATGGGTCTCTTGGCCATCTGGATGTCCTCTTTGCAGAAGTGTCTGTTCATATCTTCTGCCCTTTTCTTCACTGGATTGTTTGTTTTTCGGGTGTGGAGTTTGGTGAGTTCCTTATAGATTTTGGATACTAACCCTTTATCTGATATGTCATTTGCAACTATCTTTTCCCACTCCATCTGTTGCCTATTAGTTTTATTGATTGTTTCCTTTGCCATGCAGAAGCTTTTAATCTTGATGAGGTCCCAATAGTTCATTGTTGCTCTTGATTCCCTTGCTTTTGGGGATGTATCAAGTAAGAAATTGCTGTGGTTGATGTCAAGGAGGTTGTTTCCTGCTTTCTCCTCTAGGGTTTTGATGGCTTCCTGTCTCACGTTCAGGTCCTTTATCCATTTTGAGTTTATTTTTGTGCATGGTGTGAGAAAATGATCTAGTTTCATTCTTCTTCATGTTGCTGTCCAGTTCTCCCAGCACCATCTGTTAAAGAGGTTGTCTTTTTTCCGTCAGATACTCTTTCCTGCTTTGTCAAAGATTAGTTGGCTGTATACTTTTGGGTCCACTTCTGAGTTCTCAGTTCTGTTCCATTGGTCTATGTGTGTGTTTTTGTGCCAATACCATACTGTCTTGATGATGACAGCTTTGTAGTAGAGGCTAAAGTCTGGGATGGTGATGCCTCCTGTTTTGATTTTCTTCTTCAATATTACTTTGGCTATTCGGGGTCTTTTGTGGTTCCATACAAATTTTAGGATAGTTTGTTCTAGTTTTGAGAAGAATGCTGGTGCAATTTTGATTGGGATTGCATTGAATGCGTAGCTTGCTTTGAGTAGTAATGACATTTTAACTGTATATATTCTTCCAATCCATGAGCATGGAATGTTTTTCCATTTCTTTGTGTCTTCTTCAATTTCCTTCATAAGTTTTCTATAGTTTTCAGCATACAGATCTCTTATATCCTTGGTTAGGTTTATTCCTAGGTATTTTATGTTTTTTGTGCAATTGTGAATGGGATCATTTTCTTGATTTCCCTTTCTGTTGCTTCATTGCTGGTGTATAAAAATGCAACAGATTTCTGCATGTTGATTTGTACCCTGCAACTTTGCTGAAGGGTACTAGTAGGCTTCTGGTGGAGTCTGTCGGGTTTTCTATGTAGAGGATCATGTCGTCTGCTAAGAGTGAAAGTTTGACTTCTTCTTTGCTAATTCTGATGCCTTTGATTTCCTTTTGTTGTCTGATGGCTGATGCTAGGACTTCCAGCACTATGTTAAACAACAGTGGTGAGAGTGGGCTTTTAGAAGCTCCTAGAGACATGATTCACATGGGCAAGCTGACTCCACTTAATGGACCAGCATGAATTAAATATAGATAATGTATCTTACATTATATTTATATTTACAGAAATGCTTAGGGTCAAGAATAAGTGATTTACTAAAAGTCATTTGGCTGACTATGAAAATGACTAGCAAAACAAGTAAGCCAACCAAACATCCTGAGTCTCACCATATATATTTTAGTTGGTTTCACAGCTCAGTGCTTTTAATCAATCCATCTGTTGTTTTTTAAAATATTTTTATATATTACAATTCCTTCTATTGTTTTTTACTACTACAAAAATATATCTCCATATATTTAGGCTTCATTTGTCTCCTTACCCCCAAATTGGCACTAAAAAATAATATTCCACTATATTTTTACATTCAGTAAAGATTCAGATAGAGTTCTGGTTTGTTTTTTCCCACACCCTTTGGGTCACAGAGTGTGTGTGTGTGTGTGTGTGTGTGTGTGTGTGTTTATCATTTAAAACGGAAGTTCTTCATTACTGCAGTCTTTTCATTTACTCAGTCTTATAAGCACTAAACTAAAAATTCTAAGAATATTGTCATTATTTCCACCAGAATAAAAGTTATCATTTCATTTCTAAGATATAACATTCTCTTCTCTTTGCATAAACTTCATTTTGTTGTCTAAAATTGTCAGTTTCAGCACCATTTCTCGGGCTTACTGAATATGTGGCAGAAGTTTAAATTATTTCCAGACCTCACGCTATTTTTATGTTAGTCATCTGAGCAAATTCTATTCAGCATACTTTTCACTTAGAAACAACTTATGAGACAAATACCCTACCTACAAGTAGTAAGAAGCAATGAGCATTACTGTATCTGAGGTTCAGAGAAAATTCATGTCTGACAGGTATAGATTTACCAATTACTTAATCGTTTAAAATAAAAGAAATTTCTCAACTTTGAGTGAGCCTATAGAAAACAATAGGCTTTTTTCCCCCTGGGAATACACTTCAAAGAATACACAAAGGGCACTTTACCAGTTGGCCAAAAGGTGAATCATCTCTTTTTAACAAACAAAACTTTGAGGACACTGACCCAACTACTAGTGGCTACTTTGTATAAATTAATTCACCATTAAAACAATACCCTTTTTGCACAGAGCTATACATTAGGAAAGACCAAAAAAGAATGTGTAGATTCTGGTTAAGACAATTTTCTATACATCAGATTTGAGTGTTAGTAACTTCTGAGCAGTTGCTTAACCCCTTAGAGGCTTAGTAAAGGAAGGATATTAAATAAGATGATCATTCATGTCCCTAAAATTCTGTAATTCTCTGAAACAAAAAGTCTAGCTTCGTCTTAATGGAATGAAATGAGAGATTCCAAACATTTGGTCAGTTACCAAGTGCAATACTTAACCATTTTCATGATCAGGAAATTCTTCTTGGATAACCTAAATCTTAAGCCTTTCCAATAATCCTTTCTATAATGTGGCTAGAAAATAGATGATTACTTTCCCTTGTATGGAAAAAATTTAATTCCATACTAGAATAGAGCCAATAAATCACACCTCACATTTTCTTTTCCAGGCTGAATAGTCCCCAACTTTCCTTAAAATTTCAATTTCCAACTATTTAATCATGGCAGTGGCTTTCCTGTGATTCTACTCCAGTTTTCTAGATTTTAGCAATGGATCTCAAACCCAAACAACAAAATCCATAGAGGGTCTGAAAAGAGCTGAGTGTAATTCTTTACCAGTTGTGGTAACAAATAACACAGATATTTCAGGAACTAAGAAAACCTTTACTCCTTGTATATCAGGACCACCAGTTTTGTGAAATGATGATAACCTGCTTTTTGCCAAGTATGCGAGTGTAAATGACTGGGTGGTTCTCCTCTACCATCCACAAACCAGAAGAAGGTACAAATAGCTTTACTCTATAGTATTCTATGAAAAGATAGATTTCACATTAGGTGGATCAAAACACTGGCTATTTTCTGATCTCATACAAAAGCAATGTGGACATGTGTTGTGCTTTTGTACATGAAGCCTCAGATAAAATTAACTGGACATGATGAAAGGCAATATGATGACAAGGAAGTATAAAAAGTTTTGAATGTGAGCTCTGATTCGTAACTGTATCACTTACTACCACTTGTCAGCCTATGTCCTTCCATAGGTTATCATTTAATTTCTCTGGACCTTAGTTTCCTCAAACACAATTGAAAATACCAGTATGTACCTCCTAGAGTTGTGAGATGTTAATAAGATAATTAAGGTATAATCCTGAGGTATATTACCCTCCTGTCCACTCAGGCTAACTCTGACACAACACCAATACAAAATCCCAATTCTTGACAAGCATCAACAGGAAGTCCATTTACAGCAAGCATATTATATAATTTGAGTATTTTTGTTGAAGATTTACATGGTCTCAGGGGGTGCACATACATTTCATTCACTCATAGTTCTCTTTAATGTTCCCCAGATTTTGGCCACAAGGTCTGTCTTTTCCTAACCTAAAGTCCAGTCTTGCAGGTACTCATCTCTTTTCTCTTGTATCATCCTCACCACTTTGACTGTCTTGCTCTTTGTTATGGGAACAATTCAGCACAGCCCAAGGTTCTGCATAAAAACATAGACCTTCACCTAGAAAGTGCTCAACAAATAACAGAAGGCACTAGAGAATTATAGGTACCTGTTTTCCCTACTACAAAAGCAAAGGCCTTTCTTGATAAGGTGCTTGAAGACCATGACCTTCCTTCATTCATCCTTGTGGGAAACTGTAGTAAATGGGGGCGCCTGGGTGGCTCAGTCGGTTTAGTGTCTGACTTTGGCTCAGGTCATGATCTCACAGTTCGTGGGTTCAAGCCCCGCATCAGGCTCTGTGTTGACAGCTAGCTCAGAGCCTGCAGACTGCTTCAGATTCTGTATCTCTCTCTCTGACCCTTCCCTTCTCGTGCTGTCTCTCTCTGACTCTCAAAAATAAATTTAAAAAAACATTAAAAATTTAAAAAACAAAACTGGAGTAAAGGGAGTTATTACATCATGCCATAAACTAAAAATAATAAATGCTGAATCATGACAAGTATTTTAATCTTAAAAATAATGCTGTTTCCTGTTTTACAATTTATAGTTTCAAATATTTCTAGTGTCCATGGTCAACCACTGTAGTTAAAAAATCGAAACCAAATGCACTGATATTCTTCTAAGCAAAAATGGAGGTAGTGATTGAATAGGCACTATTATTTTTTAAGCCTGTGTATAATTATTTTTATCTTACTTAACCCATGTCTTATCTCTATTTATGGTATTCCAATTTTGCTCAGCTAAATGAGTTATTTCTAGAAGAATAGCCCTTGGCTGGGGAAGCTCTTCTAGGATTTCATTTTTTGTGACTATAGTTAATCAAACTTCGACCACACAACAGTGGATTTTACTGAGGCTCTGAGCTGACTAACAGGAAAATAATCTTTAAGATTACTTACTTTTCTATTACAAATCTTTCCTACTTTTGCATAGAATTTATTCAGTCATGTGACATTTGTGTTCTAAACTTCATAATTTTAAATTATGTTAGCAAAGTATTTTTACTCGTATTATATTCTTATTAAAGAAATAATATTGCCTCCTAAATATCTGCAGCATACTTTTATAATTCACCATTTAACATTTTTTTTCAAAATATTATTTATACAGTAAATTAATTAATATATAATAGTTGAAACATTGAATATTCCTCTAATTTTGTGTATACTTTTTTAAATAAAAGAGAGTTCTTTCTTTAAAAATTCCAACCTCTTGGATTTAATGCTACTGCTTATAATTTAGAGGCAAATCTTACAGATTACCATTAATTTGCTTTGCAAATTATATTTAAAGCCTTTCCTTCTAAATATCACCATCTAATCTATTAACTGCACATACGTGAGAAAACAGAAAGCTTTTTCATTTCTAGAAAACAATATTCTTTTATATTACCTATAATAAGCCAACATGATAGACCAATTGATTTAGTATTTGTATTAGGTTGAGCCTTATAAAATTACCATTTTTTTTCGTAAAAAATGGCCAAATATCACCAATTTCCTATAGTTCAAGCTAATAATTATCTTTCTGGCCCAGAAGAAAAATATTGACACATATTCCTTCTTATTGGTTACACTTTAAGACTCTAGGAAATTGTGGTTCTCTGTCATATGCACTACACAGACTGTTAGGATTTCCAATTTTTATCTCAACCAAACAAAATTTTATATTCCTTTTTCCCAATTAGGCAGTCCATACGTTGAAGGCAGAATTGAAGTTGGTTGAGTTTGGGGACTTCCATTCATTTTAGGTAATGATCACCACACGCTATTTAATGCCATATATTTCCTGAATTATGTCTGCTAAGATGTCTTACCCACAGGCTTACTTATGGTAAACTGTTTCCTCTGAGGTTAAGGACATAGAAAATCGTGGGAAATTTTTTTCTGATTTCACCAATGACATCAGACTTCCAAGGTACCGCTAAATATGTACTAGATTTTATAAGTAAATGCTCACCATATTGCATACAATCATTGTCTTATCGACACATTTAAACTCTCCTTAGGAATTGCTCACTATAAGTCACATTACACAAGTTTGACTCACTGAAGGCTCTAGAATTTTATAGAAGTACTTCAAAAATATATTAAACAGAAGTTGGCATGTTTTTATATTATTTCTGGAAAACAGCAGCATAATTTAGATTTAATGTAATTTAAAAATACAAGATTTATTTTCTCCTATGCAATAATATATTGGCTTATTTCATACTTTTTGGTAGTTTTCCAATATTTTTTAGTTATTTCCATTACTTCTCTTATTTTGAACTTCCCATTCAATTATCACAAATCATGTCTAAAAATTCAATTCTTAACTTGGTTGCATTTTAACTTTCCTATTTTTCTCATGTAGAAAGTGTATATTTCAGCTTCTGCACATCCAAGGAAACAACCCAGAAAATTAATAGGCAACCAACGGAATGGGAAAAGATAGTTGCAAATGACATATCAGATAAAGGGTTAATATCCAGAATCTATAAGGAACTCACCAAACTACACGCCCGAAAAACAAACAACCCAGTGAAGAAATGGGCAGAAGACATGAACAG